>NC_137057.1:30880454-30960454 GCF_032717465.1 Coenobita brevimanus
AGAGTTGGTGATAGGACAGAGCCCTGAGGAACACCAATGTTGGTAGATCTAGGAGAAGAACGATGGCAGTCTACAACAGCGGCTGTAGAACGACCAGAAAGGAAGCTATAGATGAAGGTACAGATAGAAGGATAGAAACCGTAAGAGGACAATTTGGAAATTAAAGACTTATGTCACGTTCAATCGAAAGCATTAAAGATGTCAAGTGCAACGGCAAAGCTTTCGCCAAAGTTCCAAAAGGAGGATGACCCGGAATCTGAAAGGTAGGTGAGAAGATCGCTAATGGAGCGTCCCTGACGGAACCCATACTGACGATCAGAAAGAAGGTGGTAATTGGAAAGATGTTTTAAAATTTTTCTGTTAAGAATTGACTCAAAGACTTTTGAGACAGGATATTAAAGTAATTGGACGATAGTTAGAGGGTTTGGAATAGTCACTCTTCTTTGGGACTGGCTGAATGAAAGCAAACTCCCAGGAAGAAGGAAAAGTAAAAGTTGACAGACAAAGCCAAAAGAGTTTACCTAAGAAGGGTGTAATCACAGGAGAACAGTTCTTGAGGACAACAGGAGGGACTCCATCAGGCCCATATGCCTTGTTAGTATTAAGGCCAGTGATGGCAGAAAATACGTCAGGTGAAGAAATTTTAATGTCAGCCATGAGGAAGTCAGAGGGGGAAGTGATGGAGGAACAGCACCGGAATCGTCTAAGGTGGAATTGGAGAAGAACGTCTGAGTGAAGAGATCTGCTTCATCAGTAGAAGAAATAGGTACAGAGCCATCAGAGTAGAAAAGAGGAGGGAAGGATGATGAAGTAAAGTTGCTAGAAAGGTTTTTGGCAAGGTGCCAGAAAGAACAGGAGGAATTCGAGTTGGAGAGTTAAGAGCATTTAGTAAGGATGAAATTATTTTTAGCAGAACGAAGAACAGACTTAGCACGACTCCGGGCAGAAACATAAACAGAATGTGATTCAGGGGTGGGATGGCTCTGGTACTTTTTATGGGTCCTCTCCTTGTTGCAGACAGCATTAGAACATGTGTGGTTAAATCAGGGCTTTCTTGCATTAGTCAAAGGATATGAGAAGGGAATGTATGCTTCCATGCCCAAGAGAATAACCTTCGTAATGCGCAAAGCACACTCAGATGGCTCCCAGCCATGGAAGCAATAATCATTCCATGGAAAATCAAAGATGTACTCCCTGAAGGACTCCCAATCTGCAGCTCCAAAGTGCCACAGTTGACATTTCTTTGGTCCACAGGCCACACCGGAGTGATAGGACAGGTTAAGGTAATAAGGTTGTGATTGAAGGAGCCCAACCGAGGGGAAAGACTAACAGCATAAGCAAAAGGATTAGTTATGAAGAAGAGGTCAAGCATGTTGGAGCTCTCTCCAAGCCGGTCAGGGATACGGGTAGAATGATGTACAAGCTGCTCTAGGTCATTAAGGATAGAAGAGATGTAGGCTTGTTCACCAGGTGGATCAGTGAAAGAAGAGGAGAGCCAAAGGTGGTGGTGAATATTGATATCTCCTAGAATGGAGATTTCAGAGAAAGAAGAAATGGATACTATGTGTTCTATCGTAGAATTAAGATAGTCGAAGAATTTGTCATAGTCAGTAGAATTAGGTGATAAGTAAACAGTGCAAATATACTTAGTCAGAGAATGACAGGAGAGTCGAAGTCAGAGAGAAGAGAATTCAGAAGAATCAAGTTCAGGACACGAGAGCAAGATACGTTGTTGTGTACAGATACAGAATAGCTACCTTTGGCTTTGAAATGGGTGTAGAGAAAGTAAGAAGAAACAGGAAAAGGTTTGCTGTCAGTTGCCTCAGACAGCTGAGTCTCTGTCAGGAAGAGAAGGTGAGGTTTAAAGGAGATGTGGTGTTTAATAAAGATAAAGTTAGAGGAAAGGCCGCGAATGTTACAGAAGTGAAGAAGCGAGTCAGACAGTGGTTCCAGGCATCTTGCCGGGTCGTAACCAGGAGACGGGAGGATGGGGACATTTATGGCCCCCTCTCACCCCTGTGGACTCCGAGGCCTGGTTATTGTGTGCCATTTTTTCTTTTAATTTTTAAAAGGAAGTGTAGTGTGTACTGTGCATGTAGATTGGTGTTAACAGTTAGAGAAACTTTTATTGGAGAGCATGCTGGCCTACACTCTGTGTTACTGAAATACTGAAAAAGTTCAGCAAATGGGGATGGTCAGTAACTAGTCCCAAGGGCTGATGAAACGGGAGTAATAGTAATTGTTGCTATAGAAACAGTAGAAGTAGTAGTAGCATTGCTATTTTTCTTGTTGTTGTTCTTGTAGTAGTAATGGGGAGGGAAAACGTGTGTCTCAAGCATCCCATTTTTTCGTCTCAAAATCAGTAAAAATGATCGTGGGTTCTTAGAAATTTATCTTCACTGCATTATGAAGTTGACGTGGATTTATCTGTGAAACGAAATTTTAAATAATATTGACAATAAGCCGGAAAAATGTGAAAAACTGTTAAAACTACAATGTGGGACTGAGTGAGAGTAATGGGTTGTGTGAAGGGACTGTTGAAAGCGAGGTACTGACCTGTGAGGTTATCAGAGCACCTGTCAGCATCATATTGTAGATCACCAGCCACACGGCATCCACCACCTCATGTGTGCTGCTCCTCACACCAACAATATGTGTATCCTTGCCCACCAGTTACAATATAAGGACCTCTCTGCAGCTTATACCTCAGTTATTGATTTTATCAACAATTACTGGTGAGACGTGGGAAGCCTGTCTCATACCTCTTGCTTACCCTGTTATCCTAGGAGCACTAACTTCATCTCCCTAAGGCATCTGATGTTCACCATACATTGTACAGGGGAGGGCGGTGATGGTTCGGACAGTGGGATGGGATCTAGCTAAGTCTACTAATACCAAGTCGGTTCACTTTCCATCAGGGTGCAGGGAGGCGTGGCTTGTGTGTGACGTTAGTTGGCTTAAGTAACAGAAAATGTATAAAACCGCAGACTAAACATTTGTAACAAGGGAAAACGAAGCAGGGGATGAAATGCTTCCCTCACACCCCTACACCTTCCATCACACCCACACACCTTCCCTCACACATTTCAGTCCCTTCCCTCACTTCACCGAACAGAAAAAAAAAAAAAAAAAGTGTAATGATCTCAGTAGTGGAGCGAACATCCACCCTCCATCATGGCCAGGAGTCAACTGAGCTGGTGTTTCATGCCAGAGCCAGTCGACATCACTCTGATGCTCCTCCCCCTGCGCGAGCTTGGAGCCGTTTTAGAAGGAAGTGAACCAACTTGGTATTAGTAGGCTTAAGGACCTAGGGCCGTGCGATCTTGCATGAAAGTGGGAGAGTTTGTTTACTTCGACCACACAGAACCTCCAAGCTAGAAACGCCTCACTTTTTTATGCAGGTCAGATTTTTTTTTTTTTTTTTTTTTTTTTTTTGCATCTCGAATGTAATAATTTGAGTGTTTATCGTAAGCTCTACCTTTATGAATATGCCAAGCATCGAACTGTGCATTATCAGGGTGAATCTGTGTTGCATAATTTCCCGATGTCATTAACCAAGGAAAAACTGCCACTCTTCACCAGATTATTTAATTTTCGACATCAAAGTCGGTCTACTAAACTCCATTCATTTTATGTGCGCTCTATGTCACTAAATGGGAGAAATTACAACATCATTATTTTAGTCACTGTTACAAGGAAGAGAGGCTGTATTATAGTCAAGGAAAATAAAGAAATGGTGGGCTGAGTCTACCATCTCGGTTTGGGGAGGGTTATTCTTCTTTCCTTCCTTAAATATCGATAAGTTTTATTTTACATCCATTTCATGTACTTGTCAGTCAAAACAAAAATAAACAGTTATGAGAAACATGTAATGATTCTTCTTTAAGAAATATTAGCAAGACACGGCTGAAGATCGTACGTTATAAACAATTACAAACTCACGTGTGTCTACTGCCCCTATACACTGTGCGCTGGACCTACTGTACAAAGATCATGGAAAACCGTTGCAGAGAAAAATGAACAGTGCTTAGACTGAAGTGTTTCCTGAAGTCTAGAGGAATACCCTGTTCAGGGTACACCACTGGCGTGTTGTTTTGACTTTTTGTACGGTATTTTGGAGCCCTCGGCATCGTCGGATTTCGGCCAGCGGTCTCATCTCTGCACGATTTCGGAATTAAACATTGTACTGTTTTCATATGAAAAACATACCACATTTTCTTCAGCATTTTTCAGATGAAGCATTGTTCTTTTAGAAAGCTAAATTATATGGGTTTCAAACAAAATGTGCAGCTAGAGACTTGTAAATATGTGATGAATGCTGTCACACCCGGTGTCATATGCACGGAGTAACTTATGCTGGAAGTTACCGTTCCGCTCAGTGCGCATGCACCGAGTGGCCGTTTAGCTTCTGTTTTGAAAGTATCCGCATGTTATCTCAAATTTTGTGCCATTTATCAACAACTTGTGTGAAATACATGTGTCAAGAAGATAGTTGGATGTCTTATCGACCTGTAGGTAACTATAGGTCGATATATGGGTATATATTAATAAAGATATATATGTATGTTACAGGTAGATTGTGAAATTTGCCATTTCGTGAATTAAGATTAGTTTAGTTTAGGTTATTTAGGTTAGGTTGATCTAGGATAAGGTTAGGTTAGGTTTGATTAAGTTAGGTTAATTTAGGCTTAATAGAGAAGGGAACGGTAACTTTCAGCATAAAGTCACTCCGTGCATATGACACCGGTGTGCTTTCACGGCCTCAATAGTAACGTTTTGCTGGGTTTACCGCATTAAAGCATGTCTAGGAAATTAGTATAACTACTAAAGAATAATATCATGAAGAACTTACGTACGGTATATCATTAAATATGACGGGAAAGTTTTTTAAAGATATGCGATTTCTGTGGCCTCTGCATGCATAGCCCGACTTCTATATTGAACTAGCTGGCGATCAGTGACAACTCTTGAGTTAGTGACGGTGGGAAATAATTACATAGATTCGGGATGATTCGGACAGTTGAGGAGGGGGATGGTTCGTGCAGTCCGCAACTGTTCCCCCGCCACTACCAAGTCATGACCTTATCAAATGATAACATTGCTTTTGATCATTTATATTTGAACACATAGTGAAACACCATTCTTAATAGTTATCAGGGAATATATATTAATAGTTCTGTTTATTTAAACTATTTCTCAAAGTGTTAAAAGAAGGAAGGGGATTACAATTTCAATTTCAGTTTTGCAGGCTGCAATATGGATTAAAGGTCTTAAGTTAGTCCGACTGAAATAAGGTCTAGAAAGCGAAAAGTGAAGTCAATATTCCAGAGAGAGAGAGAGAGAGAGAGAGAAAGACTAATTTTGCATAATTTTGTAGCAGAAAGTACGGGGTTAAGTCATTTATTAATACATCGGGTGAAAGTTATTTCAGTTATAATATATATATATATATATATATATATATATATATATATATATATTGTTTAAGATATCAAGTAGTTCACTTGGATTTTGAATTTTTATACTGAATTTTAGGAAAATGAAACATCTTTTATTTAATAAATATTTCATTGTATCCACTATAACTCACATAATTTTAAGAATATGCTGAGTAATACATAGGGCCGAACCATCCCACCCTACTGTCCGAACCATCACCACTGGTTGGGGTGTTTCGGACGATTTAGTCACTTGTGTTTCGTTAACCATAGCTTAAAACTGAAAAGAGCTAAGAATTTCATATCATCAACCTAAAGACCTAAAAGATTTGGCAACATTTTAACATAAACCAGATTACACTCCTGCTTAAACCTAATTTTTTTATAAAGATATATATATTTTTAAATGTCCGAACCATCACCGCCCTCCCCCCTAATATCACAAGCATCATACACCCATTGATCATTTGCATACATACCACGCAATCGTGCGATTTATATACATCATGTCAAACAGTAAATATACACACCTCGAGCAAGGCGAGGTGGCATAGAAATATGGCATACTATAACATTTAGATATGAAATCACACACACCACCCTGGATGACACCATAATGTAAACACATCTTAAAGATAGACACATTCACTGACTGTTCTTCAGTTATTGCATAACACAATTAAAGTATAATCTAATCATACATATATGGCCACAGTAAATAATTTAATGAATAATTCGCTATAGGAACAAACAACATAAAAATAATAATTTTAATGTTAATTATGTTGTTCATAAATGTAATTTCAGTTACAATAATAATTTCGGAGGAGAAATAATAATTGTTTTAAGTACAATATTACTATATACGGTAGTAATAAGGGTAATTTGACTATAACATCAATATAGTAATATCAAGAGCAAACATTTTAATATTACAGAGTAGAACTACTAAATGAACCCTCATAATATGTTTTTCACTATTTTATAATTATAATGAATACTACTAGACCTGCTAAGCCAATGTGCCTAAAGCAAGATGCGTTTACCTTATCATTACCACCACAAACACACAACACACAACCGGCTGCAGTAACAACACTCACACTGCCTCTACACCACACAGCTCACCTCTCTCACCCGCACACCTCACACCACAACTCTCACCCCTACACCGTAACGTCTGAAGACCCAGTATAATTAAAAAGGGCTTTATTGCATGACATCCATTGGCCATGTATTCAAAACTCTTGAATAAAGTGACACTGTTTTAGTTCATTTTAAGCTTTAAATATATAGCAGTATTAGTTGAGTTAATTAATAGTAAAAGGCAGAGTAGTGAAATAATAAATGATACACAATAATAAAAGAAAAATTATCAAATTGCCGCATTATATAAAATTGAAAAATATATAGAAACAGAAGTAAAGCATGCAAATTTTCCATTTATATTTAATTTAAAAAAAGCAAAGAGTAATTCATTAGTTATAGTAACATTAGATTTTGTTTCCTTTTAAAACTACATAAAAAAGTGCCAGTAAAAGCAACACTTACATACTCTGCGGTAAATACCAAGGGAGAAATCACACCAGCCGCGAGCCGATACATTTTTTTTTTTTTTTTTTTTTTTTAATAACAGAACGGAGGAAGGAAAAACAAATGGAGAAAAAAAATTATCCATACACCAGATTACTGGTGTCCTCTGTTCACAAAATATCTGTAACAGTTAGACTTGAACAGCTGTAGGTTGAAATTTGGAGGAAAACAACTCTGGGGAAGCGAGTTCCAGAGAGATGCAGTTCGGGGTATGAAAGAATTCTGATAGGCAGAAGTTCTGCAATATGGTTCAGTGACATTCCAGTCATGAGCGCTACCAGATGCCCGTGTAGCACGAGGGAAGGCATGGAGAGGTGGCACCATGGACGCAACTTCGTCTGAGCATTTGCCAAAAAAATATCTGTAAAATAATGCAAGGGAGGCAACATTCCTTCTTACTTGCAGGGGAGGTAGTTTATATGTAATGGCAGGGTTGTTAATGATTCTAACAGCTTTATTCTGAATTTTGTCTAGTTGTCTTAATGCAACCTCTCCACAACCATTCCACAAGGGTGAGCAATATTCAAGCTGAGAGCGCACATGACTCTTATAAATTATAGCTAACTGCTCATCGGCGAAGAAGTTACGGACTCTGTACAATAATCCAAGTTTCTTTGAGGCGGTTTTAGCAAGTGATCTGACATGAGAGGTCCAGCTGAGGGCACTGTTAAGTGAGACACCAAAAATTTCAATACTTTTGGAGATGGGAATATTAGTAGCACTGAAGGTAATGTACGAATCAGGCAATATCTGTCTATTAGTAAACTGTATATATTTAGTTTTACATATCTAGTGCGGCTCGGAATATGACCTTGACCCGCTTTCACCAATTTCAAACTTGTAGATTTTTATCCCTACTACACACCTGTAAAATTTTGTGATGACATCTTGAGCAGTTGTGAAGTTATCGTGGTAACAGACACACAGACCTTGACCTACTTTCACCAATTTCGAATGCGTGATAGATTTTTTTTTTCCATACTGCACACCTGTAAATTTTGGTGATGATACATTGAGCAGTTGGAAAGTTATCATGCTAACAGACACAGAGACACATACAGACGAATTGAAAACAATATCAGCTTTGCTATCACAGCTGGTAAAAATTTAGAAAAACTTCCTCCTCCATCACCTCATGTACACGTGCAACCTTGGCTGCATGTGCCGAGGTGGAAAGGGGGGTTGAGGCAATGGCTCGCACAGTGAATGGTCCCAGTAGGCCTGGGAGAGGGGGGGGGGGAGGCAGAGGCTTCCCCAGACGTCGACGAGTGGGAGCTGGCGTCTGAGAGACGTCACTCCACCTTGGTGCATGGAGCGGTAGAAGAAAGGGGAGTCCTCTGTTTGGAAGGGGAGAGGCAGGCTGGCCCTGAGGGCCTGGGGACCTGGGTCCCCTTCATGCTCCCCGAGACAGACACACAGACAACACTCACAGACACACAGGCAGACACACCGACACTCACCCTCCAAAGAACTATAAACAAAAGAAAACAATAAATAAAAGAATCCAGCAGGTCCCTACAGTGACGGGCAACCTATGCTCCTTGCCCTCTAAAAGGCGGCATAGAGGCCCCACCACTGCTTCTTTCAGATCTTCCCTAATCTAACAGAGCCACTGTCTGTGCTTCCTATAACCAGGCCCTAATGGACCTCCCCCCCACATGGTTATGCCCTAACGGCACTACCCTCGGGGTCTGGCGTCGTACCACACAGAGAGACACTAACGACGGCCGGAAAACACACACACACACACACACACACACACACACACACACACAAGCAGGCAGGGTCTATCTGTCAGGAACAGTCTCATGAAAACGAGGAAAAACAACAAAAATTCGCCTTCAGTAAATAAGGCTAAGTCCGAAAGAGGCAAAAGCAGGTAAAACTCCAGAAATTCCACCCCTGTAAAATCAGCAGAATTCTGCTCAGATGTTAGCCTGGCTGTAGTTGAGCCCCAACTGAAGCTCGCCGATTGCACAAAGCTATGAGGGAGGGGAGGAAAATAACAAATTAGCTAGCCTATCGGTTGCCAGAAGGGTGAAGGAAAAAATAAATCTAATGCTGGTGTGGCAGCCCTAACAACATGAGGAGAGCTCAGCAAACACATCTGCACCCGCCGCGACCATGCATCAAAGTCCGGCCGGGCAGAGGTTTGTCTAAATTTTTACCAGCTGTGATAGCAAAGCTGATATTGTTTTCAATTCGTCTGTATGTGTGTCTCTGTGTCTGTTAGCATGATAACTTTCCAACTGCTCAATGTATCATCACCAAAATTTACAAGTGTTCAGTATGAAAAAAAAAAAAAAAAAATCTATCACGAGTTCGAAATTGGTGAGAGTAGGTCAAGGTCTGTGTGTCTGTTACCACGATAACTTCACAATTGCTCAAGATGTCATCACAATATTTTACAGGTGTGTAGTAGGGATAAAAATCTACAAGTTCGAAATTGGTGAAAGCGGGTCAAGGTCATATTCCGAGCCGCACTAGATATGTATCGGCTCGCGGCTGGTGTGATTCATCCATTGGTATTTACCGCAGAGTATGTAAGTGTTGCTTTTACTGGCACTTTTTTATGTAGTTTTAAAAGGAAACAAAATCTAATGTTACTATAACTAATGAATTACTCTTTGCTTTTTTTAAATTAAATATAAATGGAAAATTTGCATGCTTTACTTCTGTTTCTATATATTTTTCAATTTTATATAATGCGGCAATTTGATAATTTTTCTTTTATTATTGTGTATCATTTATTATTTCACTACTCTGCCTTTTACTATTAATTAACTCAACTAATACTGCTATATATTTAAAGCTTAAAATGAACTAAAACAGTGTCACTTTATTCAAGAGTTTTGAATACATGGCCAATGGATGTCATGCAATAAAGCCCTTTTTAATTATACTGGGTCTTCAGACGTTACGGTGTAGGGGTGAGAGTTGTGGTGTGAGGTGTGCGGGTGAGAGAGGTGAGCTGTGTGGTGTAGAGGCAGTGTGAGTGTTGTTACTGCAGCTGGTTGTGTGTTGTGTGTTTGTGGTGGTAATGATAAGGTAAACGCATCTTGCTTTAGGCACATTGGCTTAGCAGGTCTAGTAGTATTCATTATAATTATAAAATAGTGAAAAACATATTATGAGGGTTCATTTAGTAGTTCTACTCTGTAATATTAAAATGTTTGCTCTTGATATTACTATATTGATGTTATAGTCAAATTACCCTTATTACTACCGTATATAGTAATATTGTACTTAAAGCAATTATCATTTCTCCTCCGTAATTATTATTGTAACTGAAATTACATTTATAAACAACATAATTAACATTAAAATTATTATTTTTATGCTGTTTGTTCCTATAGCGAATTATTAATTAAATTATTTACTATGATTAACCATATATATATATATGATTAGATTATACTTTAACTGTGTTATGCAATAACTGAAGAAGAGTCAGTGAATGTGTTTGTAAGATGTGTTTACATCATGGTGTCATCCAGGGTGGTGTGTGTGATTTCATATCTAAATGTTATAGTATGCCATATTTCTATGCCACCTCGCCTTGCTCGAGGTGTGTATATTTACTGTTTGACATGATGTATATAAATCTCACGATTGCGTGGTATGTATGCAAATGATCAATGGGTGTATGATGCTTGTGATATTAGGGGGGAGGGCGGTGATGGTTCGGACATTTAAAAATATATATATCTTTATAAAAAAATCAGGTTTAAGCAGGAGTGTAATCTGGTTTATGTTAAAATGTTGCCAAATCTTTTGGGTCTTTACGTTAATGATATGAAATTCTTAGCTCTTTTCAGCTTTAAGCTATGGTTAACGAAACACAAGTGACTAAATCGCCCGAAACACCCCAACCAGTGGTGATGGTGCGGACAGTAGGGTGGGATGGTTCGGCCCTATGTATTACTCAGCATATTCTTAAAATTATGTGAGTTATAGTGGGTAAAATGAAATATTTATTAAATAAAAGATATTTCATTTTCCTAAAGTTCAGTATAAAAATTCAGAATCCAAGTGAACTACTTGATATCTTAATATATATATATCTATATATATATATATATATATATATATATATATATATATATATATATATATTATAAGTGAAATAACTTTCACCAGATGTAATAATAAATGACTTAAGCCCGTACTTTCTGCTACAAAATTATGCAAAATTAGCCTCTCTCTCTCTCTCTCTCTCTCTCTCTCACTGTCTCTCTCTCTCTCTCTCTCTCTCTCTCTCTCTCTCTCAGTCTCTGTCTCTCTCTCTCTCTCTCTCTCTCTCTCTCTCTCTCTCTCTCTCTCTCAGTCTCTCTCTCTCTCTCTCTCTCTCTCTCTCTCTCTCTCTCAGTCTCTCTCTCTCTCTCTCTCTCTCTCTCTGGAATATTGACTTCACTTTTCGCTTTCTAGACCTTATTTCAGTCGGACTAACTTAAGACCTTTAATCCATATTGCAGCCTGAAAAACTGAAATTGAAATTGTAATCCCCTTCCTTCTTTTAACACTTTGAGAAATAGTTTAAATAAACAGAACTATTAATATATATTCCCTGATAACTATTAAGAATGGTGTTTCACTATGTGTTCAAATATAAATGATCAAAAGTAATGTTATCATTTGATAAGGTCATGACTTGGTAGTGGCGGGGGATCAGTTGCGGACTGCCCGAACCATCCCCCTCCTCAACTGTCCTAATCATCCCGAATCTATGTAATTATTTCCCACCGTCACTAACTCAAGAGTTGTCATTGATCGCCAGCTAGTTCAATACAGAAGTCGGGCTACGCATGCAGAGACCACAGAAATCGCATATCTTTAAAAATCTCTCCCGTGATATTTAATGATATACCGTATGTAAGTTCTTCATGATATTATTCTTTAGTAGTTATACTAATTTCCTAGACATGCTTTAATGCGGTAAACCCAGCAAAACGTTACTACAGAGGCCATGAATGCACACCGGTGTCATATGCACGGAGTGACTTTATGCTGGAAGTTACCGTTCCCTTCTCTATTAAGCCTAAATTAACCTAACCTAATCAAACCTAACCTAACCTTATCCTAGATCAACCTAACCTAAATAAACCTAAACTAAACTAATCTTAATTCACGAAATGGCAAATTTCACAATCTACATGTAACATACATATCTTTATTTATATATATCCATATATCGACCTATAGTTACCTACAGGTCGATAAGACATCCAACTATCTTCCTGACACATGTATTTCGCACAAATTTGTTGATAAATGGTGCAAAATTTGAGATAACATGCGGATACTTTTATAACAGAAGCTAAACGGCCACTCGGCGCATGCGCACTGAGCGGAACGGTAACTTCCAGCATAAGTTACTCCGTGCATATGACACCGGGTGTAATTGCATTCATCACATATTTACAAGTCTCTAGCTGCACATTTTGTTTGAAACCCATATAATTTAGCTTTCTAAAAGAACAATGTTTCATCTGAAAAATGGTGAAGAAAATCTGGAAATTTTTCATATGAAAACAGTACGATGTTTAATTCCGAAATTGTGCAGTGACGAGACCGCTGGCCGAAATCCGACGATGCCGAGGGCTCCAAAATACCGTACAAAAAGTCAAAACAACACGCCAGTGGTGTACCCTGAACAGGGTATTCCTCTAGACTTCAGGAAACACTTCAGTCTAAGCACTGTTCATTTTTCTCTGCAACGGTTTTCCATGATCTTTGTACAGTAGGTCCAGCGCACAGTGTACTGATAGGGGCAGTAGACACACGTGAGTTTGTAATTGTTTATAACGTACGATCTTTAGCCATGTCGTGCTAATATTTCTTAATGAAGAATCATTACATGTTTCTCATAACACTGTTTATTTTTGTTTTGATTGACAAGTACATGAAATGGATGTAAAATAAAACTTATCGATATTTAAGGAAGGAAAGAAGAATAACCCTCCCCAAACCGAGATGGTAGACTCAGCCCACCATTTCTTTATTTTCCTTGACTATAATACAGCCTCTCTTCCTTGTAACAGTGACTAAAATAATGATGTTGTAATTTCCCCCATTTAGTGACATAGAGCGCACATAAAATGAATGGAGTTTAGTAGACCGACTTTGATGTCGAAAATTAAATAATCTGGTGAAGAGTGGCAGTTTTTCCTTGGTTAATGACATCGGGAAATTATGCAACACAGATTCACCCTGATCATGCACAGTTCGATGCTTGGCATATTCATAAAGGTAGAGCTTACGATAAACACTCAAATTATTACATAGGAGATGCAAAAAAAAAAAAATAAATAAATAAATAAAATCTGACTTGCATCAAAAAGTGAGGTGTTTCTTGCTCGGAGGTTCCGTGTGGTCAAAGTAAACAAACTCTCCCACTTTCACGCAAGATCGCACGACCCTAGGTCCCTAAGTTAGTTCACTTCCTTCTAAACTGGCTCCAAGCTTGCGCATGGGGCGGAGCATTGGAGTGACGTCGACTGGCTCTGGCACGAAACACCAGCTCAGTTGACTCCTGGCCATGATGGAGGGTGGAAATTTGCTCCACTACTTAGATCATGACATTTTTGTGTGTGTGTGTGTGTTCGGTGAAGTGAGGGAAGGGACTGAAATGTGTGAAGGAAGGTGTGTGGGTGTGATGGAAAGTGTAGGGGTGTGAGACAAGCACTTCTTCCCCTGCTTCGTTTTCCCTTGTTATAAATGTTTAGTTTGCTGTTTTATACATTTTCTGTTACTTAAGGCAACTAACGTCACACACAAGCCACGCCTCCCTGCACCCTGATGGAAAGTGAACCGATTTGGTATTAGTAGACTTAGCTAGGTCCCATCCCACTGTCCGAACCATCACCGCCCTCCCCTGTACAGTGTATGGTGAACATCAGATGCCTTAGGGAGATGAACTTAGTGCTCCTAGGATAACAGGGTGAGCAAGAGGTATGAGACAGGCTTCCCACGTCTCACCAGTATTTTTTGATAAAATCAATAACTGAGGTATAAGCTGCAGAGAGGTCCTTATATTGTAACTGGTGGGTAAGGATACACATATTGTTGGTGTGAGGAGCAGCACACATGAGGTGGTGGATGCCGTATGGCTGTTGATCTACAATATGATGCTGACAGGTGCTTTGATAACCTCACAGGTCAGTACCTCGCTTTCAACAGTCCCTCCACACAACCCATTACCCTCACTCCGTCCCACATTGTAGTTTTAACAATTTTTCACATTTTTCCGGCGTATTATCAATATTTTTTTTAAAATTTTCTTTCACAGATAAATCCATGTCCACTTTATAATGCAGTGAAGATAAATTTCTAAGAACCCACGATCATTTTTACTGAATTTGAGACAAAAAAATGGGACGCTTGGGACACACGTTTTTCCTCCCCATTACTACTATGAGAACAACCACAAGAAAAATAGCAATACTACTACTACTTCTACTGTTTCTACAGCAACAATTACTACTACTCCCGTTTCATCAGCCCTTGGGACTATTTCCTGACCATCCCCATTTGCTGAACTTTTTCAGTATTTCAGTAACACAGAGTGTAGGCCAGCATGCTCTCTAATAAAAGTTTCTCTAACTGTTAACACCAGTCTACATGCACAGTACACACTACACTTCCTTTTAAAAATTAAAAGAAAAAATGGCACACAATAACCAGGCCTAGGAGTCCACAGGGGGAGGGAGGGGGCCACAAATGTCCCCATCCTCCCGTCTCCCGGTTAAGACTCGGCAAGATGCCTGGAACCACTGTCTGATTCGCTTCTTCACTTCTGTAACATTCGCGGCCTTTCCTCTAACTTTATCTCTATTGAACACCACATCTCCTCTAATCCTCACCTTCTCTTCCTGATAGAGACTCAGCTGTCTGAGGCAACTGACAGCAAACCTTTTCCTGTTTCCTCTTACTTTCTCTACACCCATTTCAAAGCCAAAGGTAGCTATTCTGTATCTGTACACAACAACGTATCTTGCTCTCGTGTCCTGAACTTGATTCTTCTGAATTCTCTTCTCTCTGACTTCGACTCTCCTGTCATTCTCTGACTAAGTATATTTGCACTGTTTACTTATCACCTAATTCTACTGACTATGACAAATTCTTTGACTATCTTAATTCTACGATAGAACACATAGTATCCATTTCTTCTTTCTCTGAAATCTCCATTCTAGGAGATATCAATATTCACCACCGCCTTTGGCTCTCCTCTTCTTTCACTGATCCGCCTGGTGAACAAGCCTACATCTCTTCTATCCTTAATGACCTACAGCAGCTTGTACAGCATCCTACCTGTATCCCTGACCGGCTTGGAGAGAGCTCCAACATGCTTGACCTCTTCTTCATAACTAATCCTTCTGCTTATGCTGTTAGTCTTTCCCCTCGGTTGGGCTCCTTCAATTACATCTTAACCTGTCCTATCACTCCGGTGCGGCCTGTTGACCAAAGAAACGTCGACTGTGGCATTATGGAGCCGCAGATTGGGAGTCCTTCAGGGAGTACATCTTTGATTTTCCATGGAATGATTATTGCTTCCATGGCTGGGAGTTATCTGAGTGTGCTTTGCGCATTACGAAGGTTATTCTCTTGGGCATGGAAGCATACATTCCCTTCTCATATCCTTTGACTAATGCAAAAAAGCCCTGATTTAACCACACATGTTCTAATGCTGTCTGCAACAAGGAAAGGACCCATCAAAAGTACCAAAACAATCCCACCCCTGAATCACATTTTGTTTATGTTTCTGCCCGGAGTCGTGCTAAGTCTGTTCTTCGTTCTGCTAAAAATAATTTCATCCATACTAAATGCTCTTAACTCTCCAACTCGAGTTCTACCTGTTCCTTCTGGCACCTTGCCAAAAAACTTTCTAACAACTTTACCTCATCATCCTTCCCTCTTCTTTTCTACTCTGATGGCTCTGTACCTATTTCTTCTACTGATAAAGCAGATCTCTTCACTCAGACGTTCTCCTCCATTTCCACCTTAGACGATTCCGGTGCTGTTCCTCCATCACTTCCCCCTCTGACTTCCTCATGGCTGACATTAAAATTTCTTCACCTGACGTATTTTCTGCCATCACTGGCCTTAATACTAACAAGGAATATGGGCCTGATGGAGTCCCTCCTGTTGTCCTCAAGAACTGTGCTTCTGTGCTTACACCCTGCTTAGGTAAACTCTTTTGGCTTTGTCTGTCAACTTTTACCTTTCCTTCTTGCTGGGAGTTTGCTTTCATTCAGCCAGTCCCAAAGAAGAGTGACTATTCCAAACCCTCAAACTGTCGTCCAATTGCTTTAATATCCTGTCTCAAAAGTCTTTGAGTCAATTCTTAACAGAAAAATTTTAAAACATCTTTCCAATTACCACCTTCTTTCTGATCGTCAGTATGGGTTCCGTCAGGGACGCTCCATTGGCGATCTTCCCACCTACCTTTCAGATTCTGGGACATTCTCCTTTTGGAACTTTGGCGAAAGCTTTGCCGTTGCACTTGACATCTCAAAGGCTTTCGATTGAACCTGACATAAGTCTTTAATTTCCAAATTGTCCTCTTACGGTTTCTATTCTTCTATCTGTACCTTCATCTATAGCTTCCTTTCTGGTCGTTCTACAGCCGCTGTTGTAGACTGCCATCGTTCTTCTCCTAGATCTATCGACATTGGTGTTCCTCAGGGCTCTGTCCTATCACCAACTCTATTTCCTTTATTCGTCAATGACCTTCTAAGCTGTACATCTAACCCTATCCACTCTTACGTTGATGATTCCACCCTTCACCTTTCCAGTCAATTCTCACAACGTCCATCTTAGCAGTTACGTCAACAAACAAGGGATGAGGCTATGGCACACCTAATGTCAAATTTGGCTCTTATCTCTGACTGGGTAAAAATAATCTTGTTGTTTTTAATGCATCAAAAACTCAGTTTTTACACCTATCAACCTGACACAGTCTTCTACACGAGAACCCACTAATGTTTAATAATATCCAACTCAATCCTGCATCATCCTTGAACATGCTTGGGGTTTCATTCACTCAAGACTTATCTTGGAAAGATCACATTGCATCTCTTGTAAAATCTGCATGCAAGAGATTGGGTTTGCTAAGCCGACTCCGCATCTTCTTTACCCCTGTGGAGTTGTTGACTTTATGCACGGGTTTTTTAGCCCCTGTGTAGAATACAACTCTCATGTTTGGGGAGGTTCCCTACATGCAGCTCTTCTCAATAGGGTGAAGTCAAAGGCTTTTCGTCTCATTCACTCTACTCCTTTTCTGGCTCCCTTCAACCCCTGTCTCTTTGCCACACTGTTGCATTTTTATCTCATTTCTATTGTTGCTTCAATGGTCACTGCTCCTCTGAACTGTCTGCTTGCATCCCTCCACCTCTACGACGTACGTAGCACCCGTCTAGCGACAAACACTCATTTCTTTTCTGTCCAACTCTCTAATGCAAGAGTTAACCGTTGCTCCCAGTCCTTCATCTATCCAACAGGTCATCTCTGGAACTGTCTCCCTCTGTCTGTATTTCCTACTTCCTATGATCTCCAGTCTTTCAAACGCAGTGTGTCCAGGCGTTTCAAAATAAACGGATCTTGAATTTGGCTCTCTTTTGTATTGTTTTTGTTTTTTCTTAGAAGGAACGGCTTGCAGGCTCTTGGCCTTTGGTTAAATATTTCCTGCATAAAAAAAAAAAAACTGCTACAACAACAAGAACTACTAATACTATATTGTTTCTAGAGCAACAGTTAATACTACTACAACTGCTACAACAACAAGAACTACTACTGCTACTGCTACTGCTCCTGCTACTACTACTACTACTACTACTACTACTACTGCTACAACTGCTACAACAACAAGAACTACTACTGCTACTGCTACTGCTCCTGCTACTACTGCTACTACTACTACTCCTACTATTACTACTACTACTACTACTACAACTTTTTTTTTTTTTAAATAAAAATCACCTCCATCCATTGGGGAACTATATTGTGAAGATCAAAACCAACCTTCCTAATACAGTTCATCATTTGGAGTTGTAATGTGAAGGTTAACACCTACCCTCATATTACAATCCGTTGGCCCCAAGCACGCCAACGGCTGTGGTTACCAACCATCTACTATTACTATTATTATTTTATTTTTTATTTGTTGATATTAGAGTGTAAATAAAGACATTAAACTTTTGGAGTCGCTGGTCTATGCGACTCTCGACTACTGTAGCTTCGTAATCCATATCCGCCAGAGAGACAGGCCTGAGGGCTGATGATCTTGTGCCCCTGAGACAGCAGAGCAGACCTCACGAGGGAGAATGAGAGTCGACATCTCATCCAGGCCATAACAGAACTCTGCGGTTGACATTTCTTCTCAGAAAGAACCTCTGCCAGTCTCGAGTAGAATCTCACTGTCTCTGGACCCATCCCACCTGATGTTGTGAACACAAGGGGAGTGAATCGACCGTGGTCCACATGTTGGATCCTTTCTTAATAATTTGTTTTTTTCTTGTTCATTCCTCTTGTGTACAGCTTCGAGAGACAGTTCACGATGACATGCTGCCATGGGATCGAATATCCTGATGTCAAAGAACGCCCTTTGCCCATGTGTCCAGAAACCTCAAGCACTGACATCCACTCTTGCATCATTTGATGTGTTTGCTGTTCTGTGGGTGAAGTGCTCGCCGTCCAGGGGTAGCAGAGCTGGCTCAGTCGTGACATCATGGCATATTTCCTTCAGCATTTTGACAGTGAGGTCGCGTACTTCATCGTGTCGGATGCAAACAAAGCCTCCCTTCTTGCATACCATTGCATGGTTTGCATCAAAGGCAGTGCCACAGGCACAGTGTTGAAGTAGGTTCTCTATTGGCCACCCATATCTCAAGGCTATGGGGTCAATAAATTCTTGTTTGTTGAAGTGGAAGCCTTTTGCCTTGAAAGGCAGGGTTGTGAGCCAGTCCGATGCCCCACCCTCCTGTGCAATTTCAACTCTTCTGCACTGGTCTGGTGTTAGATGTTAGATTCTGTGCTGCAGCTGGTTTTTTTGTCTTGCTTCACGCTCCTTGCTTATCTGTGTCTTTAAGTCTTTCTGCCTTTGATGGTCCATTTCACTCGTCTCAACCTGGGCGCAGATCTTCTGTTACAAGGATTCTATAAGCTTGAGTGAATTTCTGTGTTCATAGCTTGCCACGGCTACTGGATTTATAATGCCAAGGCCTCCCATCCTGGGTGGTAGTGCTAGAAGGTCCCTCTCTTCTGGTGTGGGGATGTGGCCATTGGTTAGAGATGGGATGAATGAATCCCTGATTGCATCCTCCAGTGTTTGTAGCAGCAACTCGATGTCTGGTATGGTCCTCATCACGAAGGTCCACTTGTGCTTTACACCATAGGTAAATGCACTGTATGCTGCATGGGGTTCTGTTTTTATGTGGCTGGATAGTGTATGAATTTCTTCTACCCATATCTTTACCTTATCACTCACATACTTGTCTTTGAATTCCTTAGTTCCAATCACAGCCCCTAGATGCCTCTGACCTTCCTTGGTCACTATCACGTTTGTGCCTCTAAATGCTTCTACTGCATCTTGATAGTAAGCTGGTTTCACGATCAAGATGGACTTACTTGTATTAGGGTAGTAACCTATTTCAGGGCCATGAGATGTCACAAGTTCCCACCATTTTCTCACATCCTCAACCTTGCCAGCACCCGTGAGATCATCTACATAGGCTACCTGTTTTACACTGGTGGCCTCGTATTTGATCTGTTGTTGCAGCACTGTCATCTCCAGGGCATACATAGCCATAGCAACAGGGTTCCCCTGGGTAGTTCCTCCTGTGGACTGGATTACACCGACATCGTGAGCCGCTGTCTTACCCACAACGTAGAGGTCTGCTGGTTCTTTGTAGGTGTTTTCTACATAGTGGGCAAATGCTGGGCATTTAACCTTGATATTGTGCAGCATTGCCTCCCGGTTGATGGAATTAAATGCATTTAAGGCATCAACTAATAATAATGCCTGACAGTCCTCTTCCCCAAATATTTTCCTTATGGAGTGAACTGCTGCCTCACCTCCTGCCTGCTGGCCTGCACACACCTGGAGGTTGCCAACTGCCTGCTTCACATCGTCTTTCACCACCTCCATGATGCATTTTCCTATAATCCGTCTTAAGACTTCACCCACCCCATTGGTCCTGCATCCAGGATTCTTATCAAGGGGGATTAGTCTGCAAGCCGTCAGTGCTTCGATGTTACTGCACTGACTTGAAGCCAGCTTCCTCGCAAGTGAGGCAATGGTGTTACATAGGTGTGTTGCTGCATCGCCAAACTTGATGTTACTGAGGATTACTCGCCAAGATTTTGCATCCAGACCTGACGGTCCTACCCCTCCCTGTGTGTGCATTGCCTTTCGCCACACCATATCTCCAGTTATCCTGTCATATATAATGGGATTGGGAGGAGTGTAGTTGCCATCAAGCTTTGACTGGGCACTTGCTTGTCGTGCAGTCAGGTGTTTTTCATTTAGTTGTTGCATTGTTTCATCTGTCAGGTCAAGTACTCCTTTTGGTGATTCAGCTGACAGGGATCTTGTTGCCATTGAGACCTTCCCCTGTCTCATCTTGCTGCCAAAAATCCTTGCAACATCGTTGGTATTCTGATTTCTTCTGTCTCGGTTGTTTATTCTCATCTGCAAGGCCCTTGCTTCCTCAAGTAGGTTGTCGAGTTCACCTCTTTTCCATGTTTCAACCCGCCTTTGGAAGGCCTTAATATTTTCTGCAATTCTAGCTCTTGGGCGGGTCTTGTTGAGGAAGAGATGTGGTAGTAGTGCAAGTACCTCAAGAGAGAATGAGGCAATGGATGTGTTATTGTTGTAGTTGGCTATCAGGCGAGTGATTTCCTTGATCATGTCAGTTGTAGCATTGCATTTGGGAGGTTCAAAAAGGTTACTTGACGACCATCCAACTATTTCATTATATGTGGTGTTCACCCAGGTTACTGCATTATCTCGAGATTTGCCCATCCAGTATGTGGGACGACCTTCTCACACAGACCTTTGAGGCTGTTCTGCTTCCTCGTTGTTTGTGTCACTACCGTTCTGAGGACGTATAATACCTGGATGATTCCCTCTGCCATGCACTCCTCTATGGTGGTCTTCATCCTGAGTTTCATTTCTATTATAAATTTCATGATGTTCCTCACCCCCAACTTCACTACTATTCACTTCCCCATGGTGATTTAACCCACCCAGCGCTTCCATATCTCTCGCATCTTCGCGTCCATCCCTATCCCTCGCTTCACCACGGGGTCTTTCACCACCACGCATGTCCGTGTGATCGTGCATATTGTCAGTGACCGCCCCATCAATTTCCATGTCACAAATCTGTCGCCTACAACTACTACTACTACTACTACTACCACCACCACCACTGCTACAACTACTACAGCAACAACAACAGTAACAACATCAATAACAACAACAACATCAATAACAACAACAATAACTACTACTACTACTACTACTACCACCACCACCAGTGCTACAACTACTACAGCAACAACAACAGTAACAACAACAACAACAACTACTACTACTACTACTACTACTACTACTAGTACTACTACTTTTACTACTAGCACCACTGCTACAACTACTACAGCAACAACAACAGTAACAACAACAAGAACAACAACAACAAATACTACAACGCTACTACTGCTACTACTACTACTACTACTACTACTACTACTACTACTACTACTACTACTGCTGCTACTACTACTACTCCTACTCCTACTACTACTACTATTACTACTACTACTACTGTTTCTGCAACAAACAGTTACTAATACTACAACTGTTACAACAACAAGAACTACTACTACTGCTACTACTACTAGTACCACCACTGCTACAACTACTACAGCAACAACAACAGTAACAACAACAACAACAACAACAACTACTACTAGTATTACTGGTTCTGCTGCTGCTGCTGCTGCCACTACTACTACTACTACTAGTACAACTACTTTTTTTTTTTTTTAAATAACCTCCATCCATTGGGAAATTATATTGTGAAGATCCAAACCAACCTTCCTAATACAGTTCACCGTTTGGAGTTGTAATGTTAAGGTTAACACTAACCCTCATATTATAATCCGTTGGCCCCAAGCACGCCAACGGCTGTGGTTACCAACCATCTACTATTACTATTATTATTTTATTTTTTTTATTTATTGATATTACAGTGTAAATAAAGACATTAAACTATTGGAGTCGCTGGTCTATGCGACTCTCGACCACTGTAGCTTCGTAATCCATACCCACCAGAGAGACAGGCCTGAGGGCTGATCTTGTGCCCCTGAGACATAGCAGAGCAGACCTCACGAGGGAGAATGACAGTCGACATCTCATCCAGGCCATAACAGAACACTGCGGTTGAAGTTTCTTCTCGGAAAGAACAAGTCCACCTGGTTCCTCCGGCAGAACTTCTTGAACTCTCCACTTGTGAACTCTTCGCCGTTGTCCAGCACGATACCTCGTGGCGTCCCAAAGTCGGTGAAGTATTACCCAAGACAGTGTATGATGTGTTGTGTATGTTTATCTCTGAGAGGGTAATATTTCACAAACCTACTGCAATGATCTATCACAGTAAGGACATAGCGGTAGCCCTGAGCTTCAGCAACCATATCAGTAAAGTCGATCCCGATACGTTCCAATGGTTTACTTACAGGCGGGAAACCTTTCCAAGGTTGCTGCAGCCCAGTTTCACCTTTGAATCTCTGACAAGTGGGACACTGTTTCACATACTCGCATACATCTACCTTTAGATTTGGCCAACAGAATAGTTCTTTGGCTTTCTTAATGGATTTTTTCTGACCTAGATGCCCTGAGATTTCATGAGCGTGTTTTATAGCTTCTGTAGTGATTGACTTAGGAATCACCAAACAATATTGGATGCTACCATCATTTGTTTCACGAGCAAAATATAATAGTTCGTCAATCAATGCGAACTGGCTCAACATAGCTTTCGGTAGTCTTTTAGCAGGGAGCTTCTCACTACGCAAGTACTTAGCTAACTCATCCCACATGGGTTCTTCTCGTTGCTTATCTCTCATCTCGTCTCTACTAAATCCAAGCCAGTTGGTTTCTGACTGGTGGAATATCACTCTGACAGGTCTAGAAAGTTGATCGGCGACTACATTATATTTACCCTTGACGTATTGCATGTTGTAGTCGTACTCACGCATCTCGAGAATCCATCGGTTCATACGTGGGGATTTGGTCTTTCGCTTAAAAATGCTGGTAAGAGGTTGATGGTCTGTCAAGATAGTAAAGTGGGAACCCCACAAGTAATGGTGAAAGTTGAGGCATGTGAGAACGACTGCCAATGCTTCTTTGTCAGTTGCGGAATATTTTCTCTCGCAAGGATGGAGCTTTTTGGAAAAGTAACCAATAGGCAAGTTGGAGTTATCTGGTTGGATCTGACTCAATACGCCACCAATATGGGTGTTGCTCGTGTCGGTGGTTACAATGAATGGTCGAGTCACGTTGGCTCTTACCAATACTGGTGCATTCACTAAGCTCATCTTCAATTGATCAAATGCGGATTGACACTCATCTGACCACTCGAACGCTACTCTGGATCTTGTTAAGTTAGTAAGGGGAGCTGCTATTTTTGCAAACGAAGGTACGTGTTTTCGGTAGAACCCGCACATTCCAAGGAATCTCCGGACTTCTTTTACTTTTGTGGGTCTTTTCATTTTGTTGATAGCCTCTATGTTTTTTGGGTCCGGCGTACTCCCGGCCGCTGAGATTTTATGGCCAAGAAAGGTTACTTCTTTTAACCCAAAAGTACATTTGCTTAACCCCTTAACCGCAGGGCGTCACTTTCATGACGCTTGGGAGCAAGGGATCATACCGCGGGGCGTCGCTTTTGTGATTCTGTGTTATTTTGAATTCACCCGGGCTTCCAAGTGGGGGCTTGTATCATCTATCAGTACTGACAATGTCCAACACTAGTCAGCACTCCTAATCTCATCTGTACTCCCATCCATTGTTGACAATTTAGCCATTTCTCCCCATTCTTGACTCCCCTCCCTACCCCCCCTCCATTACCCTATCCTCTCGCCTGCCCGGCCATGCTACGCTAAGTAAATCTTTCCTGGAATTTTTCACTGATTTCATCCATTGAAATAAGCCCTATGTCGTATTCTTATACCAAATAATATATACAAGAAAGAAATCAGGTAAGTGAGAGTGCCATACACCTGGAATTGGCTAATTATCACCTGACAACACCTCACGTGCACTCGTTCGCTAATTTTCGCTGTTTTTTTTCCCCTTGAAATATGCCGTATAATCTATTTTCGTAATAAATATACATGTAAGGAGGGAAGGGAGAAGCCTAAGTGATATTTACATTCACCTGGAACTACCTAATTTATAATGTATTGTCTAGATTTCCTGCCAATCATATCAGTGCTACACAAAGCTGTTTCAAGATTTAACATTGGTAGCTCTGATTATATATCTCCTAAGTAGGCCTCTAATCTATTTTCGTAATAAATATACATGTAAGGAGGGAAGGGAGAAGCCTAAGTGATATTTACATTCACCTGGAACTACCAAATTTATAATGTATTGTCTAGATTTCCTGCCAATCATATCAGTGCTAGACTTAGCTGTTTCAAGAAGTAATATTGGTAACTCTGAATAAAACCAAAAAAGGCCTCCAGGCTGGCTGGCCCTGCGTTAGCAGTGTACTCTCATCTTCCGAAATGAGAGGACGTATGTTTCATCTTGCTGACTTCAAGGCCTTTTTTCACCCCCATGCAAATGGCTCTGTGACCTTTACCCCCTACTAAACCTCGTGTGGAAAGAGGTAAAGGGCTGACAATTGATAAAAGAGTGACTACGATCTTTCTATTGAGTAAAACAGTGCAAGTGGAATTGTAAATAATGTGTAAATAATGTGTAAACAGCAAGTGAAAGTAATGAATGTAAATATACGTGAACAATGGAAAATAGTTTTATAAGTTATTTCAAGTGACAGTGCACAACACAGTGTAAATAAAATAGAAATGTAAATAACGTAAATAAAATAGAGAACGTAAATAGAAATGTAAATGAGTAGTATTATAAGAATACGAGTATATACCCTAGGAGTAATGAAAGTGAAAGTTTCACTCTAGCATGTCTGAATGCTATGAGTTATGAGAGTGAAGATGAAAGTGACATTCACTCTCAATGCCAGTATACAGGACGAGAAAGTGAATGCTACGTATTTTACTGAAAGAAATTGAATCCCTACAGTGACAATAAACTAATACTACTGAAGGAAACTTATGGATAAAGACTGTAGATATATATAAGTGTTATATAGTAATAGAAATATAAAGTGTGAGGGGTTTTATGAATAATAAATGACAGACTACCAAGAGCGAACTAGTGCCAGTACGACGATCAGACGCGCTCGTAATTTCCATTGCTTTCACAGTGTTTTTTTTTTTTGAGTATGGATCCCAAACTACTTGAAAATTGTAGAATAGTGTTTATAGTGTTTGAATCTGGCTGTGGTAATCATATTACGGGTTGTCGGGAAGTGTAAAGTGGTGACTTCATTACCCTAATTCAGAGGTCTCCACAAGTCGTACGGTAACCGACGAAGGCTCAACAATCATTCCAGGAGAAAGCTGAAGGTATGTGCCATAAGCATATGTAATTTTATTATTCTAGGACTAATAACTGATTTTTGGCAAATATTTTTTGAGAGTCTGTCGGAGCCCAAATAACCCCTCGTCACACGCAAGTCATTGGTAAACAAGCCCGCGGTGTAGGGGTTAAATTCAACTTGGCCCCATTCTGTGTGAGTAAAGTGAATAGTTGCTGTAAGCGACTCAACAACATGGGGAAGTCATCAGCCTAAATTATCAAATCGTCCAAATAATTTTTTACCCAGCTTTGCTTCAACAATGGAGTAAGAATGTCCTGCATTCGTCGGGAAAATATGGCTAGTGAACATTTTAGTCCGAATGGTAAGCGCCTAAATCTGTAAACTGTGACTCCATCACTGAATGTGGTTAAATCAAGACTTTCTTCGTTCAGCATAATTTGAAAATATGCCTCACGCATATCAAGAGTCACATAGTAATTATGACCTGCGGCCTGCTCGACTAATTCTTCCAGTCTGGGCAGTGGATAGATATCCGTGGCTAGATGTTGATTCACGTGGCGATAATCTAAACACATGCGCTTGCTGCTGTCCGGCTTGTTAACTAATACAATAGGAGATAACCAGGCAGCTGTTGATCTTTCAATAATTTCTCTCTCTTCCATGTCTTGCAACATTTCAGCGATCACCTGTTTAGCTTGTTCAGGGTATCGATAGATCGGTCCACGGCTGGGCTGTGGATCTGCTACTTTAACGTGAACGGGGGGACCGCTGATGGTTCCTAATTCTCCTTCTTCCAAAATGAAGAGGGAATCATGTTACAGAATTGCGTTAGCTAATTCTTCTTGTTGAGTTAAAGCTAAGTGAGGCCATGTCTGTTCGTCAATTAGCTTTCAAAGTCGTTGAACACGAGTTCCGCTTTCATCAGTTCAATCACTGGTAGGGATCAGGTCATTATGAATTTTGGTAACTGAGTTGACTGTACTTACAGGAGGGTCATCAGTGATTTCGTATGAGCCTAGAATGGTACCTATCCAAAACAGTTTATCTTGTCTGGCTCTATTATTGAGGGGCAAATAGACTAGGCCCTCTGAATTCACCTGTAATATGTAAGGGTGACTATTATGACTGAAACGCGCTTGTGGGTAAAACAGTAGTGGTTTTAGGCTCCTCACTCACTGGCACGGCAATGAATTTGGTTTGATATGGGGTGAGTCTCTCTACTGTTACGAGATTAATTTGCTTCAACTGTTGAGGGTTCCTGATGGCTCTGATAGGTGTGGCCTGGACTCGCTCAACTTTTCCTTTCTGCCGCGGAACATAGTTTATGACGTACGGGGCTCCTCCCCACATCAGTGCTCGTTGCACACCATTCCAGATCAACGGAGATTGTCCGAGGACATCACATCCCAACAACATTTCAGTAGTCAAGTAGGCATTTGGGACGACTGGACACCACTGTTGATGAACTTTCTCATCTCCCACTCTGTTATCTACTTTGACCATACCCAGGATAAGGAGTGGCGCTCCTGTGACTCCCTGTAATCTCGGTGGATTTCTCCTCGTGTTTATTTCTGTTCCTAACCGCTTCACGGTGGCCTCTTTAAGTACGGTATATCCACTCCCTGTATCAACTACAGTTTCCACTATCTTGTTATTCACGCTGACACTTATTGTGGGCGATGTTATACCTGTGGTTAGTCAAATAACCTGATGGGGGAACTTTGTTTGAGTGGCGGTCTGCCTCGCATTTGGACTGGGTGGGTGAAATCAGTTATTGCTCCGCGTCGCTGCACTGTGGTTTATGCGACCTGGGTAATCATTACTGCCTCTACGACGTCCCAACCTACGGCAATCAAAACAGTGGCCTAGTGGTGGTTTGGCCCAACATTCTTGCAACGTATGTGAACTCTTCAGACAATGACTACAGTATTTTCACCTCGGTGTTACAGGAGTAGATGGTTTTTGATTGAGTTGTTCTAAATTTGTTTTCAAATCCCTTAATTGAGCTCTCAATTCAGTCACTTCCTTGTCTGGCTCAGGTTGACAGTTATCATGGGATGGTCTTGGTGGAGTATCAACTACATTGGTATCTGAGGGATCTTCACTTTTACTGTCTCTATCCGGCATTGCATTAACTCTGGTGGTATACCCCTCTTCGAGAAGCTGCCATTCATTTTCGATCCTGTCAATGAATTTACGGAGTGGATATCCATCATCAAGGTAACCTTCCAATTTTTCCCTAGACTCGAGCGGAAGACCATACCACAGTTTCTTCTTGATCCGTTTATCTCGGGAGGGAAACTTTTCTTTTGGGAACTTTGTTTCGAGAGCCGCATGCTTACACATGAACCTATGTACAAACGCCTGGGGTGATTCTTCCCAGTCATAGGTCATGTTCTCTAGCTCTTGTCAAGCTCAATCTACACTCAGCTCAATGGCAAACTCCGCACTCAAGAATTTTTTTAGCTCGGGCCATGACAGTGCAAAATGCTCTTTTGATAATTATGAATAAAAGTGGCCAATTCGGAACCTATTCGACTTTTGGCAACCTGGATTCTGGTTGCGGTGCTGGTATGAGTTTGTTCCACCGCCTCACAAAACATTTCAAGGCGAGATGTAGCTTCTATCCCTTGCAGCTCATTTAATTCCAAAATTGGGATATAGCGCGGTTTTGTGAGAAAGTTCTGTGAATTCATAATGTGTGAACAAGGGGTCGAGTGTGAAAGCAGCGTTCTGTTAGTAGTACCGAACTGTTCCTCAGCCTCATCCAATTGAATGGTTACATGATCTCTCCCCACTTGTGACGGACGATCAGCTTCCGGCTGTGTCTGAGCAAACAACTGTCCATACAGAGACATGGTGACCCTAATGTACTATTCTTACTCACAAAAAAAAAGGAAATTAAATTTTGAAATATTGTCTCTCTTTTCCTTAAGTAGGTCTAATCACTTCCATCGTCTCTGTAGGACTCGATAATTCTGACAAATTTGGCATCTACTTGTTCTCTCATTTCACCACTCCAGGGTACTCCGTCCGCCAGGTTATAACTATAGTAAGCCTTGTTAAATTGCAGGTTCTTATTCGGTAAGTTTCGACGAATTTTCTTATTGATCGAGTTCCTTACTGTTTTATAGTCCTCAGACGAAATAGGAGCACTTGCTCCCTGGTACACTCTTGGTTCTACCTGACAAACAATCACCCTGGCGTGGCATTGTTTCTCCAGCTCCCTGGTAACATTCTTTATTCTATGAAAAATCTCTTGGGGGGTGGTATTTTGGTAAATATCGTTACTTCCAATCCATAAAAATATAAGGTCACATTCCCACTCCAATACTGAATTTAACCGAGAGTCCTGAAAGAAATTCCAAACCTTTCCTCCACTTGCCCGAAAGATTCTAATTTCTACGTCCTGCACATAGAGTCGCGGAGGTATTTGGGAATGACCAACCAATGCTACCCTTAACATTCTCACTTCTCTTTGCTATTCACTTCCCTTCACTTTCTCACCAACGCCACTAATTTGGGAACGATGAATATCCCACCGCTATTGCCACCAGTGTAATGGTAAGAATTTTTATCCCACTGGTTGACACCAGTGTACTGCCAGAGATTAATAATCTTACCGGTTGTTGGTACTGGTCAACTTGCCCATTGATAATACGGGTGGTACTCGACTTAGTCTCCCCTCCTTGGTTAATAAAAAAAAAAATCACTTCAATAAAACGAAAGGGGGGAGGGGGTGGTATTTTGACTTAGTATGGTAGATGGTAATTGTTTAAGAAAATTTTGGTAGCGTTTGTAGTTTTTGGCCGAGCCTAAATTTAGTCAGTACCACAGGTGGTCGTTGTTGCCTCAGCGAAGGAATCTTGAACTGGAAAGGGGAGTGAATTAGGCATGAGGACTTAATTTCCCTGAGTAGGTACACCAAGAAAGAAAGATGATATATACTTTACTCTACTTTAATAACTTTATGTTGGTTTTCAAAAAAAGACATTTTTTAATTACACGACCCTTTGTCATATGAAAGAAGATTGTACATTAAAACCATGGTTTGGATGATCATTCCTCCAACATTGTCACCAGGCGAAAACAATTTGATACATACAAGCGATTTATAAGGTCATTGTATCTTGCTTTCTTTTTTGTCAGTTATTCTTGGGCTCGACAATAGCCTCAAGGCAGGGACCTTTTTACGAGCCTGGGTTGTCTTTTCGGGCTGGCATAGCCTCGAACCAATAAAAAAAATAATTACTCGTGTTGTATTTCGTCCGTATAGTATACTTTCATCATGTAATTCTCGATAATCCACAAACACTTTCAATTCTTAATTATTAATAGTTCATAATCATCATTACTACATAATCACCAAAAATGCATAATCGCTCGGGCTTGTGTAGCCTCGAGGTACAATTCAAAAATTGCATAATCACCAAGAATACATAATCACTCGGGCTTGCGTAGCCTCGAGGTACAATTCAAAATTACATTATTGCTCACAACCACTAAGTTCCCTTCCACGCTCCTAATTTCCTAACATTAATTTAAGAGGAAGAAAAGGGTTAATGGATTTAAATTTCACCTTTCCGTTACCAGATCACATCACTTTTAAATTTCTATTTCTTATTTACAAAATAAAAGTTCACTTGATAGATCAATGATACTATTTCCATTACATTTGGTTTATAAAATAATTCATGGGTAGTGTAAGTGTGTATGCAGACTAGTCTATGGACAATACCATGGGAAGGCCTCGTGCTCACACTGACGTCTCCGGTGTCTGGGAACTGAACCAACGTCCATTATACATGACGTCTGGGCAACAAGTGCGGCTTCCTGGGTACGCTTGGGACGCCACTGCTAGGTCAAATGAGGTGGTGTTTTTGAAATATGGTGGGTTTCAATTCTCTTCACAATTTATTTAGCGGTGTACCCATGACGCCAGGACTTTTGATTGAATTGGGGAAAATTTGGGATTCAATCCTTACTTAATTTAGATACTGATTTTACCACAATCCCGCCTTGAATTTTGGGGCAGCTTATGCCATCTAGTGACGGTTAAGGTAAGCGGGACTATTAAATCCTCACAAATGACATTATTTAGGCCTTTTTGACTGTTAATCTCACATATTTGGGTTCTAGCAGCTTCATTAGTAAACATTTCACAACTAAGATACGGAAAGAATTGTATACTCATCGTTATTCTGTTTAAGGTTTAAACTCGGCGCCCAATAACGACGCACAAAGGAGGGGAAAAGCTGCGCGCATCTGTTATTCATTACTCGACCAGACGGAGGAATTCCCATAGCTCAACATCCACAATTACATCACCCAATGCATAGATACAGAGATACATACATATAAAAATAAAGTTAACCCTACATTAATCATTAACATATGAATTACTACTTAGGATAGGAATTTATAGACTAGTATTCAGGTTACATCCTATCTAACTTAAAATTACAGTACCTCTAAACACATACATGAATATTAAATTTGTGGCACTACAGAACGAAGTCGGCTCAGCACACTCAGTCTCTTGGGAGCGTCTTTTAAGAATTCTGACAATATGTTCAACACATGGACTGATATTGTCGTTGGTTAAAGAGGCTGCCCAGCACCTCGTATTTATTAGTATGTTTATAAATATGGCGGGATAAAACCTTTTGTACGCCATTTGTGTGCAGCATGACGTCATTACACTGACTTCACAACACTGAAGAGGAATAGTAAAGTATAATAAGCAAAATAATATTGTTTAAGAAGAGGTGTTAGGGGCCTCCTTACCCAACTTGAATCCGACCCTTGACTCCTTTCCCCGACCGGTACATTAAACCATTAACCCACGAGCCACCCACTGTGTATAAATTAAAGAAATTTATAAAGGAAATGATCTAATACATAATTTCTTCCCACTCAGACAGAGCTGAGTAAAAATTAATTTGGTTGAGAGTGGAGTTGAGTTTGGCGAAAAGGTTGAAGGGACGTGTGGACGTTGTTTGATGAGATGGCAGTAGGAGGGAAATGGATTGTTGTATTGCTAAGTGAAACTGCAGATACCTGATGAGGTACACACACACACACACACACACACACACACACACACACACACACACACACACACACACACACACACACACACACACAGTTTATGGCCAGATGCTGTCCGATTAATCTAACGACTTTGAAGTACCAATCCACTATCTCGAATGGTGAGATATAAGGATAAATTAACACAAGAATACGACGTAAATCAAGACAAAGTGCTATGGAGAGGACGTAGAGCCACAGTATTCTCTTATAAACTGCACTGGGGCGAAAACATAGCCAAGTTTAATTGAAATGAGGACAGTATCCAAGAAACTCATTCCTATCTCATAAACAAAGCTCGTCGAACTATATTCAACCACAACTTCATATCTGAATTATAGGAGTGACCCAGTTACGTCAGCTGAAAACAGGCCGGCTATATATTGGTAACACTGTCTTGCTGAGAAATATCAACATTAACGTATATTTTATTGCAGCTAATGACAAGTGATTTTTTTTTTTTAGCCAAGAGAATTTCACAGCAGCTGAGCAGTTAATTTAGATTATAGTTTGTTCACTGTAACTATGCGTAAAATTGCCATTTCTCCATCTTGAATGCTGTAAGAACAGATTGTTTTACAATATTCAGTACTGGTAGGGTATTATCCTGACAAGTTTTGAGAGAATGCCGAACACTAGCAGTGTCTTATATTGACATTCATCTAGCATAAAGAGGAACAAGAGACAGGGAGAAAAACAATAATATTTCTGCCTTGTTGAAGTCAATGAACTACGCTGTATTATCCAAGAACAGCGACGATGTACGCTTGCGTTACTCTCATAATACCTGGCGTTTTGACCAACAGATTACTCTCTCTCTCTCTCTCTCTTTCATGGTGCACTGTTTAGTTATCATTGCGTCTGCTTTTCTCCTAATATTCTCCTTGATGTTACCACGTAAGTATTCTTAATCTCTCTCTCTCTCTCTCTCTCTCTCTCTCTCTCTCTCTCTCTCTCTCTCTCTCATATTAACTCGTTTCCTCTCAGTTTCCTTAATCTTTCTCCAGCTTATAACCTCGTCTACATCTTCATTTCCTTCTCCCTAAGACGTCGTTGTTTTTCTTATTACTGCATTATCTCCTGTGAGTGCCTTGAATGGCTCCATATTGGCTTGTCTATTTTTCCTTTTTTTTTTCTTTTTTTCAGTTTTTTTTTCGCTTTCCATTATGTTTTCGTTCCGTTTCTAATGTCTGCGTATTTTTTTTCTTTCTTACGCCTTGTCTTATTTTTCTTCTCAATTTTCTTGCTTTTACCACATCTCTCATCCTTGATCATTCTCTCTCTCATTTCGTTCTGTCTATCTCTCAAGTTCCTTTTTTTTTTTAATAATTGTTTAAATTTTTCTTTACTCATGCTAGTCTGTTTTATAATTGTTATTTTTCTTTGTATCTGTCTTAATGTGCGTCCACACTGGCGATAGTTGGTCTCCAGACAAGTTGAAAACACTGCGCTATACACCGCAGTCGACATTTTGATACATGTCTACAACAATGTATGTAACAGTGCATGTAAAAATATTGGCAAAATGTTGGCAACAAGAGGCGATTTGGTGAGGCCGTCCACACTTGTTCCCGTAGACATGAAGGTAATATCGGCATGCAAGAACGCCTTGGCAGCAGCTGCTGCAGTAGTTATTTTGTGTGGGCCTCGGAGGAGACGCCGACGTAGAGTCTGGATGAGACCGTCCTTATTACATAACAGGAACAATGCGGGACAGCTGGGTCTCGTGCACAGTTTAACAGAGGATAATGCCTGTCTTTTGCCACCTACAGTACAAGAAAAAGGAGTATTCCATAATTTCTTTCGTATATCCAGATCTGAGTTCGAGCACTTGTTGCGCATGAATGGAACACATAGGAGGTAACATGACACAAACTTTAGCCAGCCAATATTGACCAAGACCGCCTTGCTGTGACATTTCTGTTTGCCAGTATTTCCAACTGTGTATTATTTTATGTAACCAAAGTAGTGTCCTGTATATGGGACAAAATAAAATAACTGTAGTCCAATGATACACATATTTTCTTACCTCGATTCCAGCGTCGTATGTCCTGTGTGACTTGTGTTTGTCTGCCAGAAACCACATGCTGTTGAATGCAAACCACTGGCACCTGTACACCCCATTAGCTCCATTACCAGATTTTCTCTCTTTTTTTCTTCAGTTCTCTTGTGAACTGAGTAATAAAGTTTTTCCTTTTTTTTCGGCCTCACCTTTCTCCACCTTCAGAATTTCTGCAATCTCTCACCGCGAATCTGCCCTCTTAAATATGTGCTTATAAAGTACATGGGTGGGATCCCAGAGTAGAGTTCGTCCCTCGCAATTGTCTATTAATTGTACCGTCTGCTCCCTGGTCCACTCCATAGTTTGCTCCATAGTCCAACCTGAGTACCTGACGCTGCCGCTGTTGGTGTGCGTGTGTCTGCTTAGATATCTCCCCCAACCACGTTGACTCGTCCGCATCAGGGTTGCCAACATATCAGCTACAGATTAGTACCAACATGTCTGCAACACTGTATCATTAACGTAACACGTTGTTGCCTACTATGTTGTATTTTGTGTTGCCGACGTGTTTTGTCGCCAGTATGGACGTAGACTTATAGTTTTCCTTCTGCTAAGGTTCTTTCTTTCCATATTTCCCTGTGTCGGTTCATCTTTATTTATATCACTTTCATTCAAAAAATATATATATATATATATATATATATATATATATATATATATATATATATATATATCTTTTTGTTTTTCTCTCTCTCTCTCTCTCTCTCTCTCTCTCTCTCTCTCTCTCTCTATATATATATATATATATATATATATATATATATATATATACATATATATATATATATATATTGTTTCAGGAGTGTATATTACGGTGCACTCATAACCCTTAGTTAATGACCAAAAGGGATAAGGTAAAGCTTCCAAAAAAACTAACTTAACTTTACTGTACACTATAACATACATAACCAAAGAAGAAACATGGGTTCGTTTTACAAAAAGGAGGATTCATATAGCCTCAGGATACAAATATAAGACAAGTCATTTCTTACCTAACCAGAATACACTCAGTGGAAGCTAAGTACTCACAAAGCTCAAGGAAACGTGGAGACATCGAAGGTTAAATCCAGATATAAATCACACACTCGTGTAAATGGTGGAGTGAACCAAAAATGGGAAATGATGCACAAACAGTGTGTTTTGTAATCAAAGTCAGGCAGTGAGTACTCTTGGGAAAAAGTGCAACACAATGTGACAAAAATGTAAAGTGACAGTAAATGTGTACAAATGTGAACAAAAATGTGTGTACAAAAACTGAGGCAAAATGTGTGTCTGTACAAAATCAGACAAAAATGTGTACAGGGATGTGTGTACAAAATAAGACAAATGAGTGTCTCTTCACATTTCCCTCGACCTTATAAAGAAGTCTTACTCTGCCTTTCTCAGCTAATTAACCACTAGGCTGACTTAAAAATAATCTCTGTCCATACAGAAAATAGAGGCACCTGCTACTAATGAGGGCCTCATACACTCCACACAGAACCAATTGCGTGCCATCAAGAACGTGACGAAAGCGCCATTTAGGCTTCTAATTGGCAAACATCCCTACTTTGCTCCTCCCACATTATGTCACACCCAAAGGTCAAGGACTAGAGGGATTTTCTGCGTAATCTGTGAGAAAAACATCTGGTGTGTTATCAGTTGAGAAGGGAAAAGTTGACCGCTAAGTAAATAGAGGTGGGCACCCCGGAAAACTGATAGAACTGATAAGGGAAAAGATTTAATGTTATTAACGGCTCGCTTCTCTCTCCTTTCATTATCTTATCTTCTATTTCACCCATTCGCTACTGGGGTAACTACGCCAGTGATTCCTCTCTTCCTGAGAGAAGAAATTTCTCAAGGGGAAATTTCTGGATTCTGTATAATCAAGTTCTGGACAGGTAATCTGCTAAGACATTATTAACACCTTTTACATGTTTTACATCAAGGGAGTATGCCTGCAAAAATAGGGCCCAGCAGGTCAATGTAAGATTTTTGTCCTTAAATCGGGACAGAAATTTCAGAGGGTGGTGATCAGTGTACACTACAACATCACCTGACCCTGGACCAACATATACGGAGAAGTGTTGAAGGGCAAGTATGAGTGGAAGGAGTTCTTTCTCAATAGTTGAATAATTTCTCTGGGCCTTATTGAACTTTTTGTAAAATAGCACACAGGCATTTCAAAGCCTTCATCATTATCCTGAAGCAAAACTGTGCCGGCCCCTAGGCCACTGGCATCAACAGCTAATTTAATGGGTTTATCAAAATTGGGAGCTTGAAGCACTGGGTGACTTGACAGGATGGCTTTGACTTTAGAATAGGCTTCCTCACATTCTGGCTTCCACTCATACTTGACTCCTTTTTTTAACAAATCAGTGAGGGGAGCTACATGATCAGAGAAGTTCAGGATAAAAAGTCTGTAATACCCTACCATACCCAAGAATCATTGCAACTCTCTCATATTTTTGGGTTGGCGGGAATTGACCATGGCCTGAACTTTACCATTAGGTGGACTCACTTGGCCTACACGGACCACATAACCTAGGTACTGCACTCAAGCCCTCACAAATTCACATTTAGCTAAATTATGCACAAAATTGGCAGAGGACAGTCTCTGAAGCAAAGCATCTAGTTGGTTCAAGTGTTGTTTCCAGTTGTTGTGAAAAATAACAACTTCGTCAATGTAAGTAACACAGTTCTCAACATCTTTGATGAGATCATTCATCAGCCTTTGGAAGGTGGAAGGAGCATTCTTCATATCATAGGGTATGACCTTATATTTATAAGTCCTGCCACCGACCACAAAATAGGAAATTTCTTGGGCCCTTTCTGTGAGTGGGACTTGCAATATCCCTTCAATAAATCTAATTTTGTGATAAACTTAGCACTGCCTGTCGCATCCACACAATCATCTACTTTAGGAAGTAGGTAAGTATCAGTCTTGGTAAGGGAGCTGACTTTACGATAATCAATACAAAAGCGATTTGACCCATTGGGTTTGGGAACCACTATGACCGGGGAGCACCACTCACTTTGACAGAACTCGATTAACCCCTGCTGCTACATGTAGTTCAGCTCCTCTCGAATGATGGTCTGTTTCTGAGGATTAGCTCGGTAGGGGGACTGCTATACAGGGCTGGGATCTCCAACGTCCACGTCATGCTGTGCCTCTTCCGTCCATCCTGGGGTGTCCCGAAAGACATCAGGGAACTTCCTGAGAAGGGCAACAAGCTCAGCACACCTTTCTGCAGTCAAGTGGGAGAGTTTATCAGTCAGTGTACTCCAAGCTTCCTTGTTTTCTCTCCAACTGGTCATCTGGTCCAAAATAAAAGGGCAGCCCTCGTCCTCCACCAACTCGACAGCCGACACCATGCATGTAGCACTAGGGGGGTCCACGTCTCGCCTGTGGTACTCCTTCAACATATTTATATGGCACAATCTTCGTTCTTTCCTCCGGTTTGGGGTTAAAATGACATAATTTACTTCATCTACCCTCTTTTCCACTAGATAAGGGCCTGAAAAACTTGCCCCCAGAGGCTAACCATGAATGGGAAGCAAGACAAGAACTTGATTGCCTGGTTGAACATTCTTAGAGTGGTCATACCACCTCTTCATCTTCTCCTGAGAGGACTCCAAGTGTGCCATGGCTACTTCCATACTATAGGCCAGTCTTTCTTTAAATTTTGACACATAGTCTAACAAGTTAATTTGGTCATCATCCTTGACCCATTGTTCTTTGAGGAGTTTAAGAGGACCTTTTACTTCATGGCCAAGGATTAACTGAAATTGGGAGTAGCCCAAGGACTCGCTCGGTGCCTCTCTGGTTCCAAAAAGTAGGAAGGGCAAACACTTGTCCCATTCCTTTTCATCAACACATAATTTTCTGAGCATACTTTTAAAAGTTTGGTGATACCTCTCTAATGCACCTTGACTCTGAGGATGATATGCTGAGGAAGTGACCTATGAGATTCCTAACTCCTTAAGGGTTTGTCTGAACAGTATGGAATTAAAATTACTGCCTTGATCCGACTCCACTTCCTTAGGGAGACCAAAACGGGTAAAGAAGGTCAGCATCTCCTTTACAACCAATTTAACTGAAATATTTCTCAAGGGAATGGCATCAGGATATCTAGTGGCCATGTCTAACATTGTGAGGATGTACTGGAGGCCTGAAGAGGTCTTAGGCAAAGGGCCAACAATGTCCACAAGGACTCTAGTGAATGGGGCCTCAAACGCAGGTAGAGGAATCAAAGAAGCCGCAGGGATGGGCTTAATGCTCTTACCGACTAGCTGACAGGTGTGACATGACCTACAGAACCGAGAGACATCTCGACGGATTCCAGGTCAGTAAAAATGCTGCCAGATGCGGGAGAGAGTCTTCCTCACCCCTAAGTGACCTGCTAAAGAAAAGTCATGAGCAATGGACATAATTTTTTGCCTATAGGGTCTTGGAACCACCACCTGATGTACAGTCTCCCACTCGTTATCATGAGCAACACTTGGAGGTCTCCATCTTCTCATTAACACGTTATTTGGCCTTAAATAAAAACACCCAGTCAGTTCAGACTCACATTCATCATCCCTAACTGCTGAGTCAATTAAAGTGGCAATCTCTGGATCAGATCTTTGCATATCAGCTAACTTTTCACTTGCATCAGTCTGGGGAGAATCATCAACCTCTGAGTCATTTTACTGGGCAAAAAAGGTATCACCAAGCCCAATATCCTCATCGGCATTGCCAGTGCCATTACTGTCAACGTTCTCATGGCTGGCTTTTGCCGTCATAGCTCTAGTTACAGCACATGCGGGAAACAATTTAGGACATGTATCTTCTAACTCTTTAGTCCTATCCTCACTCAGGGGAGTTTTTGACACGCAGGGAACAGCACTCACCTCTCCTCCTGCCAAGTCATTACCCAAAAGGTAAGTGACCCCTTGTACAGGAAGCTGGTCAACAACACCCACATGCACTGAACCAGTAACTAATTCTGACTGGAGCTTCACCTCAACTAGGGGAACAGATACAAACTCAGCTATACCCTGTACCAAGACACATTCATTAAGGTCAGCTGTATCAACAATCTCATTCAACATTAGTGACTGTGAAGCTCCTGTGTCTCTAAGTATAGTGACTTCCTTACCACCTTTTCCATCAACTGAAACTAACCCTTTAGAAATAATGTTAGCAAATAAATGACCTGGGGAGTAGTCACTTTGAGTACTGCTTGGGGGAGGACACTCTGATGGGGTCTTATTGCCACTCTCCCCTGAACCTGACGGCTGCACTGCCCCAGTCTTACTAGTGTGAGTAGTGTCTAACAATGGCTCTACGGGAGTCTGTCTATCCACACTGATGGCTCCATTCTGGCCTTATCAACAATATGCACCTCCTGGGGTTGTATCTGACTACCGCTAACAATATCTGTGGATGGCTGCTCTCTGTTGGTGTCAAAAGATCCCCAAGAGTTTACCAAAGTAAATGGTTTTACAGAGGGACTTTTCCCTTGTTTTTCCAGCACCAATCCTCCAAGTGCCCCGTTTTCTGGCAATACTGGCAAAACCTGACACTTTTTCTTGATCCTCTGGCAACACTGTCCTCACTTACTTTCGTGCTAACATGCTCTGGGGTTGCAGTGTTCCCACTAGTGTCACTTGACATTAACTTGCCTTTACCAGAAGAAGGGTTCGCAAAAACTGGTTGGTTCACTCTCCTACCCTTAACAAATAACTGAGGCTTACGTTCATGCTTATGAATTATACTATAGTTATCTGCTACAACAGCAGCTTCAGCTAGGGTATCTAAATCTTTCTCCACTAGGTATGTAGCCATATCCCTATCTGTCTTACCAGTGAAGTTCTCCAAGATTATTAATTCTTTAAGTTTACATAAATCATCAACTTTCTTTGAATGCAACCATTGATCAAATCAGTCTGAGTACTCTAGCATATTCCACATGAGTCTGATCTTTCTGTTTAAAGGTGGATCTAAATTTAAGCCTATATGCCTCTGGCACGAGTTCATATGCTTTGAGAATGGCATCTTTTAAACAATCATAGTTGGCACTTTGATCAACAGATAAAGAAATATAAGCCCCTTGAGCCTTTCCTTTCAAAACACTCTGCAGCAGTACTGTCCAAGAGTCTTTTGACCACGAGAGACGACCTGCCACCTTTTCAAACATATGGAAATACTTGGTGACATCTTGCTCATTAAAAGGTGGTACTAGCTTAATGTTCCTAGCAACATCAAAAGATTCCTTGGCAGATGAACTACTAGCTCTAGGTAAACCAGGGTGCTTCAGTCTGTATTCGTGATCCATTTCCTTTTGTCTCATTTGAGCCCGTAATTCTATTTCATTTTGTCTCATTTGAGCCTGTAATTCTATTTCCTTCATTTTGGCATTCCATTCTTGTTCTCTCATTTTTGCTTGCACTTCTAGTTCCTTCCGCTTAATTCTGGCTAACTCAAGTTGCACTTTATCACCAGTATCATGAGCAGAAAAATCACTAGGGCCAGGTATCTCCGATGCCAAAGGCTCAGGGTCAACACCTTGTGCAGTATCAAGTGGCTCAGAACTAGCTATAGGAGAGTCACTTTGCTCAAACATAGTGTCCAATATTAAATCAAGTAACTTAGTCTTAGTGACTGAGACAGGAAATCTCAACTGTAAGGCCTGAGCAAGCAATATGAGCTCGTGTTTTGTGAGTGTTCTCACTCTGGTTGGGGAAGGCTCAGAATCCAAAAATGCTTTCACATCACTATCACTCATTATGGCCATTATTACTGATTATAGTTAAGTGGATAAGAGTATGCACTGTGTATGTGGCCAAGGTTGCCAATATTATGTAACAGAGCTATCCTGGCGAAGAGGTTGCCAAATTGTTATGGGAGTGTATATTACGGTGCACTCGTAACCAGTAATTAATGACCAAAAGGGATACGGTAAAGCTTATAAGAAAATTAACTTAACTTTACTGTACACTATAACATACATAACCAAAGAAGAAACCTGGGTTCGTTTTACAAAAGGGAGGATTCATATAGGCCTCAGGATACAAATATAAGACAAGTTATTTCTTACCTAACCAGAATACACTCAGTGGAGGCTAAGTACTCACAAAGCTCGAGGAAACGTGGAGACATCGAAGGTTACATCCAGATATAAATCACACACTAGTGTAAATGGAGGAGTGAACCAAAAATGGGGAATGATGCACAAACAGTGTGTTTTGTAATCAAAGTCACGTAGTGAGTAGTGTTTGGGAAAAGTGCAACACAATGTGACAAAAGTGTAACGTGATAGTAAATGTGTACAATTGTGTACAGAAATGTGTATACAAAAACTGAGACAAAATGTTTGTATGTACAAAAAGAGACAAAAATGTGTACAGGGATGTATGTACAAAATAAGACAAATGAATGTCTCTTCACATTTTCCTCGACCATATAAAAGGAGACTTATTCTGCCTTTCTCAGCTAATTAACCACTAGGCTGTCTTAAAAATAATCTTTGTCCATACAGAAAATAGAGGCACCTGCTACTAATGAGGGCCTCATACACTCCACACAGAACCAATTGCGTGCCATCAAGAACGTGACGAAAGCTCCATTTAGGCTTCTAATTGGCAAACATCCCTGCTTTGCTCCTCCCACATTATGACACACCCCCAGGTCAAGGACTAGAGGGATTTTCTGTGTAATTTGTGAGAAAAACATCTGGTGTGTTATCAGTTGAGAAGGGAAAAGTTGACCGCTAAGTAAATAGAGGTGGGGACTAGGATTACCCCTTACAGCCTGCAAAACTGATAAGAGAAAAGATTTAATGTTCTTAACGGCACGTTTCTCTCTCCTTTCATTATCATCTTATCTTCTGTTTCAACCATTCGCTATTGGAGTAACTACGCCCGTGACAAAATATATATATATATATATATATATATATATATATATATATATATACAGACGAAGGAAGGACAAATTAAAATTCAAAAATCCATAAACCTGATTACAGGTGTCCTTCTTTCATAAATAACCTGTAACAGTTTAACTTATAATATACTATAGCACTAGCCACGTGTGTGTGTGTGTGTGTGTGTGTGTGTGTGTGTGTGTGTGTGTGTGTGTGTGTTCTTACCTAATTGTTCTTACCTAATTGTATCTTTACAGGAATGAGTCAAGGTCGTACTGTCACGTGTCTTAAACCATATTTATCGTACATATCCTTAAATTTGTGAATTGTTTTGGCACACACTATTTCATTCGGTAGTGCGTCCCACTGATCAATTTGCTCTATTTGGGAAACTAAATTTCCTTACGTCTTTATCACCTCTCTTGTTATGCAGTTTTTTGCAGTGTCCTCTTGCTGATGCCTCCCCATACGTTAAGCAATCATTTATGTCAATTTTCTCCTTCCATGAAATGCATTTATATAGCATAATCATGTCACCTCTTTTCCTTCTCTCCTCTAGTGTTGGTAGATTCAGTTTATTTAGTCTTTCTTCATAGTTTAGATCCCTTAAGCTTGGTACCCATCTTGTAGCGGCCCTTTGAACTTTTTCAATCTTGTGTATGTGTTTTTTGAGATGAGGACTCCAGACTACTGATGCATACTCCAGGGTTGGTCTGATGAATGATGTTATTATCTTTCTTAGCATATCTTCATTTATGTATGTAAACGCTATTCTCATATTGGCAAGCAGTGTATACATGTTCCGTACCTTCTCACTGATGCTGTCAGTCGGAGATAGTCTGTTATTGACAATCACACCTAGGTCCTTCTCTCTTTCTGATGTGTGTAGGGTTTTATTTCCTAATGTATAATCCCAATCAGGTCTTTTTCCACTTTTACCAAACTTGATTACATGACACTTGTCCACATTGAATTCCATTTGCCATGTATTACTCCATTCATGAAATTTATTTAATTCTTATTGTAGCTCTTTACAAGAGTCTGCGTTAGTAATTCTCCTTTGTATTTTTTGCATTATCTGTAAACATATTTAGATACCTTTCATTTCCAGTGTTACTGTCTTTATCATTTATATACACTAAAAACATGATTGGTGCCAGCACTGAGCCCTGTGGTACTCCACTAGTCACTTCTTTCCATGATGAGTAATTTCCCATTAGTACTGTTCTCATTTTTCTTCTCATGAGAAAATCTTGCATCCAGCAATACAGATTGCCTCGAATTCCTCCTTGATGGTACAGTTTCCATAAAAGTCTTTGGTGTGGTACTGTGTCAAATACTTTCTTGTAATCTAAACAGATACTGTCCACCCATCCTTCTCTTTCCTGTAATGTGTCTGTTACTCTGTCATAGTAGCTCAACAGATTAGTAACACATGATTTTCCTTTTCTGAAACCAAACTGTCTTTGTTATCATACTGTGTTCTTGTAGGTGATTTACCCAAGCTTTTCTTATAAGCTTTTCTAATACCTTGCTTACAACATTGGTTAGTGATACAGGTCGGTAGTTAAGTGGACTTTGCCTATTCCCTTTCTTGAATAAGGGAACAATGTTTGCTTTCTTCCAAATATCAGGTAGTTTTCCTTGACTCAAGGATTTCTTGAAAATTAAAAATAATGGTTTACTTAACTCCTTTGCACATTCACGTAGCACCCAACATGAAATTTCATCAGGACCATTTGCTTTTCCTCTGTCTAATTTACTTAGCTCCTCCTGTATTTCCTTTTCTGATGTTTGTATATCAGGTAGTATGTGTGGGCATGCATGTTCCACATAATCCCTCTCAAAATTTTTTTCCTCTGTAAAAACTGATTGGAAATTCTTGTTTAGTGCTTCACAAATATCCTTCTCTTGTGTATAGGTGATTTCATCGTCCGTAATGGATTGTATTTTATCTTTTACTTTGGTTTTGCTTCTGATGTAGCTGTAAAATAGCTTTTGTTGATCACTACTTTTATTTATGATATCCTCCTCAAACTGTTTTTGGGCTTCCCTCCTTATACTTGTACAATCGTTTCTTGCCTGTTTGTAATTATCATATGCCCTTTCACTATTGTGTCTTCCGTATCTGTTTCACAACAAATCTCTTTTTTTTTTTTTTTTTTTCATTTTTTTATTCTGTATTGAACCATTTCTTTCTTTTCATTTCTGCTTCTTTGTGCTGTGGGATGTACTTCTGGACTCCTATTTCATAAAGTTCACAGAATTTTTCATATATAGCATTGAAATCTTGTCCACTAAGCTCCTTTTCCCAAGCAATTTCTAAGAAGTACATCTTTAGGTCACGATACTTTCACTTTTTATAATTTAGGCACTTTTTGTAAATTTCATTGGTTTTATCTATGCCATATGCAATCCTGAAATTGCAATTTAGTACTGCATGGTCGCTTTTGCTGAATGAAGGGTAATATATTAAATTGTCAATATCGTTTTCTTGCCTAGTAAATATTAGATCTACCATTGAGGGCACATCGAGTCGTCTTTTTTCTAGTGCTTTCCCTTACATGTTGCGTTAGGAAAAACTCTTGCACAAGATCCAGGAGCTTTTGGTCCTAACAGCTTTCTTGGCTTATTATATCTAGAGTATTTCAATTTATATTTGTATTAAAATCTCCAGTTACTATAATTATTTTCGATTTCTCTTCCATTTTATGTAGTAATGCTCTTAAACTCTGAATTGTACTCTCCGCCATGTCCTCATATTTGTCTCTTTCCCATGTGTTTGCTCTGGGTGGCATGTACAAATTGGCTGCAATTACTTTCCCTTCAGATGTATTGATCTCTACTGCAATCAGTTCTACTTGTGAGGGTATATCTAATTCTATTTCTTTGACTTTTAGATTTTTCTTAGTTAATATTATAATTCCTCCTCCTTTTTTTTAAGTTCCTATCTCTTCTCCATATATTATATTCCTCTAAGTTTAGGATGTCATTCGATGTCCTTGGTGTTAACTTTGTTTCAGTTAGGCATGTTATATGTGGTTAATTTTCTGACATAATCATTCATCTCTAATAATTTAGATGTCATTCCATCCACATTTGAGTATATCAACTTAATCTTGTTTATATACTTGTCATGAATTGGTTCTACTACCTTCCTCCTTTTTATTCCCTCCTGTTTATGTACCACTTTCGTACCTGCAATCCAATTACTTCGTAAAAAAATGTATTCTTCTCCTCCTGTGATGTTCCCTCATTTTTTGTTTTTGCTTCCTCCCTCTTCTCTTTCAGTAATTCCAGTTCCTCTTGTGTTAGGCATCATTTTATCCATACATTTTTGAACTCCTCTTTTTCCATAAGATTCTTTGCATTTTTTAATATCTCCTCCACGGTGCTTACACTCTGGAAGGTTACCTTTAGGGGTTTTGACTTGCTTTTCTCGAATTTCCCTAACCTTTTGTGTTCCTCTATGTCTTTACTACAGATTTCCTCTGATACTTCTTTCAATATACCCATTACCTTTGCCATCTCCATTTTGTCTCTAGAGATCTTGTTTTTTACTTCTTCCTCTTCTATACCAGTGATTACTATAGATTTGTTAATATCTACTGAGTCCCTGACTAACTTATAATTGTTTTGGATTATTCTTTTCACTTCCTTTTTAATGCTTTTTTCTTCCACCCTTGTTTCCAAGTCTTTCTTTACTTTCACCATTTCAGCATAAGTGGTTTCCACATCATTTTTGTAGCTTTCCACAGCGTCATTCACCTGTGTTATCTTCTCCTCAATATCATTGCTCTGATCTATCAGACTGCTTACTTGCCTAATTGTCTCTGTATCATTTTTGAACTCTTCCATAATACTCTCGTGGTTGACAACAGTACTTGCCATTTCACTAATTTTCCTGCTCAGTGTACCCACTTCAACTGTTAGCTTATCTATGGTTGTGTCTTTCTTGTTGACTTCCTTTCCTAACTTTTCTATTTCTTCCTTTTGCAAGTGCATCTGTCTCTTAATTTCATCAATCTCATTTTGAATAGCCGTCTCGAACCTGTGTACTCGTTCCACCAGTTTTTTGTGAGTCTCCATTTCAACCAGTTCTTGGTAGAAATCATCATCTTGCTTTCTAGCTTTATCCCTTTTCTTTTCCAAATTTGCATTACTAAAGTATGTGGTCATTTTGCGGTACTAAAAGCGCATAAAGTACTTACATTCCCTGGGGCAGATTGTAGACTAAACAACGATCAGCTGATTGTGCGCATTCTTGTGCTGCTTTGTTTACTTTTCTGTTTAACCAAGTCTTACTCAAAACTTCTTTTTTTTTTTATTAGAACACCATTTAGTCTGACCTTGTACAGAGCTTGATTCATATAAAGATACTTATTTAGGTAATGCCGCTGGCCAAGTTGGCCAGATATAGAGCGGTGGCAACTTGTGTCTGCTCTCTCTCGGTGCCTCGGTGTGTGTGTGTGTGTGTTTGGGGGGCAGCCGAAACTACACATTCAAATCGCACCAAAATTGGCGCAAAATTAGCTGACGTGAAAAAACTTGGTCCCATCATGATTGAAAACTTTTACTATATTTAATGAACAATCACATTTTGATTAAAAAAACACCGCTCCCGGTGCCCGGCATAGGAGCTCCGTAGAATTTTTTGCCTATAGCTACAACCAAAATATACTATAGTAGTAGCTGTGTGTCTGTGAGTGTATTTCGGACTAGCATTCGGATAACTTGGGTTCCATTCCCGACGCTGCAGATAACATGATCAATTGGTTAGCTGCAAAAAATCTAAGTGACAACATTAGATTAGAACAGCACATAAACGGCCCATCATGGGCCCTTCAATGTCACCTTGACGACCGATAGTGACAACGTTGGACTAGAACAGCACATAAACATGAGTCGGATTACCTGAAATGATCACAACGCATGCATGAAGCGCGAGGAAACGAGTAAGAAGCACTAGAAAATGAGTGAGAAGCACAAGAAAGTGAGCTCGGAGCATGAGAGCCCTCCACAGGAACAAGTGAGAGGAGCCCGAAGGGCCCATGAGCACTTGTGAATTACTATAGGTTGAAGTTTGGAGGGAAACTAGTTTAAGGAAGCGAGTTCCAAGAGTAGCTGGAGATTTTCTTCCTTGTCTTTATTTTGCATTACATTTAGTTCATAGTTCTGTGATTCTATTCTTTATATACTGTATTCTATTATTTGGCTCAAACACACACACACACACACACACACACACACACACACACACACACACACACACACACACACACAGATGCATTTGCAGAAGGAAGAAATAGAAAAATTAGGAAAGGAGGGCAACAAGAAAGACACAACCATTGATGAGCTAACAGTTGAAGTGGGTACACTTAGAAGGAAAATTAGTGAAATGGCAAGTACTATTGTCAACCACGAGAGTATTATGGAAGAGTTCAAAAATGATAGAGACAATTAGGCAAGTAAGCAGTCTGATAGATCAGAGCAGTGATATTGAGGAGAAGATAACACAGGTGAATGATGCTGTGCAAAGCTACAAAAATGATGTGGAAACCAATTATGCTGAAATGGTGAAAGTAAATAAAGACTTGGAAACAAAGGTGGAAGAAAAAAGCATTAAAAAGGAAGTGAAAAGAATAATCCAAAACAATCCTAAATTGGTCAGAGATTCAGTAGATATTAACAAATCTATAGTAATCACTGGTATAGAAGAGGAAGAAGTAAAAAACAAGATCTCAAGAGACAAAAAGGAGATGACAACTGTAATGGACATATTGAAAGAAGTATCAGAGGAAATCTGTAGTAAAGACATAGAGGAACACAAAAGGTTAGGGAAATTCGAGAAAAGCAAGTCAAGACCCCTAAAGGTAACCTTCCAGAGTGTAAACACCATGGACGAGATACTAAAAAATGCAAAGAATCTTATGGAAAAAGAGGAGTTCAAAAATGTATGGATAAAAAGATGCCTAACACAAGAGGAACTGGAAATACTGAAAGAGAAGAGGGAGGAAGCAAAACCAAAAAATGAGGAAGGTCAGAGGAGGAGAAGAATACATTTTTTTTTTTTTACAAAGTAATTGGATTGCAGGTACGAAAGTGGTACATAAACAGGAGGGAATAAAAAGGAGGGAGGTAGTAGAACCAAATCATGATTAGTATATAAACAAGATGATTAAGTCGATGTACTCAAATGTGGATGGAATGGTATCTAAATTATTATACATGAATGATTATGTCAGAGAAAATGAACCACATATATGTCACGGGGTTTTTAAAATAAAAGCTAATATTATTTAATTGATAATAATATTCAATAATATTGAAGAGCAGGGACAATGATTGTCTTGCTAAATCAAGCAACAATTACTTTATGCTGGCCTGCTTCGCACGATTCTCTAAGAACGAGAATTTATAAACTTTCTCAACAGTACACAGCAGAGACTAATTACTCAATTGCTGTTACTGTTAGCCTCTGGAGAAAGTTACTTCACCCCTGACAATAAATAACTAATACTAATAATAGTATCAGGTTCTTGCTGGTGCTTAACTCCTAGGAGGCACAACGGATTTTAAGTTTAATACAAGACTGGCCTAAGTACCAGTTATGAATAGCAAAACGTTTATGCAAGCTAGGAGCTATATGGAAAATAAGCTTATTTGTGGAGAAATGAAACAAGAGTTTACATTACATTAAGCTCAAGAAAAAGAACTGTTAAATTTATTGATTACAAAATAAATTTAACGTTACATTTCAAAATCAAATTAATGAGATCGCACTCACTCACTCACACAAGAATTAAATTCTTACGCCTAGGAAAAACACTTTAATTAAATTCTTAAAATTAGGAAAACGAAAAGAAATACTGGTCAATGAATGCGGTGTATCACCCAAGGAGGGTGGGAGCTTGGAGAACTGTAATCAAGTGGAGTTTGGGTACTAGCTGGCCTCTCACACTGCTGGAGCACAGGACCTCTCTCCGTCACAGCAAACACTTGACTGAGTAAGTCGTGGGAAAGAAAAGAGGAGCACTAGGCCGCATTTTTAACGGTCGAGTGAGCGAAACGCGCCCAAAACAAATCGCTCAGCGGAAGCGCTAATGTCTCACACAAAGACGATCACGTATGACAATGAAAAAATGATTTGACAAAGCTTCCGTCCGAATGAGCGGTTAACTGAACGATAAACTGGGATTCCACTTAAGTTCACGGTTTCCCACAAAAGCCAATGTCACTAGCCGACTCGTGACAATATAATATGCCTAACTGAAACAAAATTAACACCAAGGACATCGAATGACATCCTAAACTTAGAGGAATATAATATATGGAGAAGAGATAGGAACTTAAAAAAAAAAGGAGGAATTATAATATTAACTAAGAAAAATCTAAAAGTCAAAGAAATAGAATTAGATATACCCTCACAAGTAGAACTGATTGCAGTAGAGATCAATACATCTGAAGGGAAAGTAATTGTAGCCAATTTGTACATGCCACCCAGAGCAAACACATGAGAAAGAGACGAATATGAGGACATGGCAGAGAGTACAATTCAGAGTTTAAGAGCATTACTACATAAAAAGGAAGAGAAATTGAAAAAAATTATAGTAACTGGAGATTTTAATACAAATATAAATTGGAATACTCTAGATATAATAAGCCAAGAAAGATGTTGGGACCAAAAGCTCCTGGACCTTGTGCAAGAGTTTTTCCTAACGCAACATGTAAGGGAAAGCACCAGAAAAAAGACGACTCGATGTGCCCTCAATTGTAGATCTCATATTTACTAAGCAAGAAAACGATATTGACAATTTAATATATCACTCTCCATTCGGGAAAAGCGACCATGCAGTACTAAATTGCAATTTCAGGATTGCATATGACATAGATAACAACAATGAAAGTTACAAAAAGTGCCTAAACTATAAAAAGTGAAAGTATCATGACCTAAAGAAGTACTTCTTAGAAATTGCTTGGGAAAAGGAGCTTAGAGGACAAGATGTAAATTCTATATATGAAAAATTCTGTGAACTTTATGAAATAAGAGTCCAGAAGTACATCCCACAGCACAAAGAAGCAGAAAAGAAAATAAAGAAATGGTTCAATACAGAATGATAAAAATCAAAAGAAAACAGAGATTTGTTGTGGACTAGATACAGAAGACACAATAATGATAGGGCATATATATAATAATTACAAACAGGCAAGAAACGATTATACAAGAATAAGGAGGGAAGCCCAAAAACAGTTTGAGGAGGATATCATAAATAAAAATAGTGATCAACAAAAGCTATTTTACAGCTACATCAGAAGCAAAACCAAAGTAAAAGATAAAATACAATCCATTATGGACGATGGAATCACCTATACACAAGAGAAGGATATTTGTGAAGCACTAAACAAGAATTTCCAATCAGTTTTTACAGAGGAAAAAAATTTTGAGAGGGATTATGTGGAACATGCATGCCCACACATACTACCAGATATACGAACATCAGCAAAAGTAATACAGGAGAAGCTAAGTAAATTAGACAAAGGAAGAGCAAATGGTCCTGATGAAATTTCATGTTGGGTGCTACGTGAATGTGCAAAGGAGTTAAGTAAACCATTATTTTTAATTTTCAAGAAATCCTTGAGTCAAGGAAAACTACCTGATATTTGGTAGAAAGCAAACATTGTTCCCTTATTCAAGAAAGGGAATAGACAAAATCCACTTAACTATCGACCAGTATCAGTAACCAGTGTTGTAAGCAAGGTATTAGAAAAGCTTATAAGAAAAGATTGGGTAAATCACCTAGAAGAACGCAGTATGATAACAGAAAGACAGTTTGGTTTCAGAAAAGGAAAATCATGTGTTACTAATCTGTTGAGCTACTATGACAGAGTAACAGACACAATACAGGAAAGAGAAGGATGGGTGGACAGTATCTATTTAGATTTCAAGAAAGCATTTGACACAGTATCACACCAAAGACTTTTATGGAAACTGTACCATCAAGGAGGAATTCGAGGCAATCTGTATTGCTGGATGCAAGATTTTCTCATGAGAAGAAAAATGAGAACAGTATAAAGGGGAAATTATTCATCATGGAAAGAAGTGACTAGTGGAGTACCACAGGGCTCAGTGCTGGCACCAATCATGTTTTTAGTGTATATAAATGATATAGACAGTAACACTGGAAATGAAAGCTATCTAAATATCTTTGCAGATGATGCAGAAATACAAAGGAGAATTACTGACACAGACTCTTGTAAAGAGCTACAAGAAAATTAAACTTCATGAATGGAGTAATACATGCCAAATGGAAATCAATGTGGACAAGTGTCATGTAATCAAGTTTGGTAAAAGTGGAAAAAAGATCTGATTGGGATTATACATTAGGAAATAAAACCCTACACACATCAGAAAGAGAGAAGGACCTAGGTGTGATTGTCAATAACAGACTATCTCCGACTGACCACATCAGTGAGAAGGTACGGAACATGTATACACTGCTTGCCAATATGAGAATAGCGTTTACATACATAAATGAAGACATGCTAAGAAAGATAATAACATCATTCATCAGACCAACCCTGGAGTATGCATCAGTAGTCTGGAGTCCTCATCTCAAAAAACACATACACAAGATTGAAAAAGTTCAAAGGGCCGCTACAAGATGGGTACCAAGCTTAAGAGATCTAAGCTACGAAGAAAGACGAAATAAACTGAATCTACCAACACTAGAGGAGAGAAGGAAAAGAGGTGACATTATGCTATATAAATGCATATCACGGAAGGAGAAAATTGACATAAATGATTACGTAACGTATGGGGAGGCATCAGCAAGAGAACACTGCAAAAAACTGCATAAAAAGAGAGGTGATAAAGACGTAAGGAAATTTAGTTTCCCAAATAGAGCAATTGATCAGTGGAATGCACTACCGAATGAAATAGTGTGTGCCAAAACAATTCACAAATTTAAGGATATGTACGATAAATATGGTTTAAGACACGGGACAGTATGAGTTTGACTCATTCATGTAAAGATACAATTAGGTAAGAACCATTAGGTAAGAACACACACACACACACACACACACAAGCTACTCAAAACATAATGGGATATAGTGCAGGTTTAATGTGACATGCAGACTGGCGTGACAGATGAAGCCGAAGCGAGGCGAGCACGGCAGGATGAACGTTCTCTAAAACGGCCAACTTTGCTTCTCCCACCTCTCGAAATTCAGGCTGACTTGCTGCAACAAACGAGGCGAATATAAGGACCTGAAATTATTATGGAGCACTCAATTATTATTATTATTATTATTATTGTGGAAAGGAGGTGGAAGGAAACACGGGTGAAATTGAGGTGAGTTTTATTCGCAACTAGTTTCGCCTGTGGCTTCATCAGGGGTACTGAAAAACTCAGGGACTTGCTGGACCAGTGTTGCCAGGTCGGTGGTTGCTGTTGGCGCCCAATCCATCCCGAAAACGCGCCCAAAAAGCGCAGACAGCAAATGACACACACACACACACACACACACCTCCATCAGTCTTGGGAGTGGTGAGAGCCAGTTATTGTCATTCTTCTCTATTATTAACCCGTAGTGTGTGTGTGTGTGTGTGTGTGTGTGTTGGTAGTTGTAGTAGTAGTTGTAGTAGGTGGCGGTCGAAAAGTCAGACCAGAGGAATGGGGTCAGGTGAGAGAGGGTCAGACGGCTGCGCCTGTGAAACATTTACAAGGAGGTGGTAATTGCTCTCCGGAGAGGGGGAGGGGGATAACAGGATGAGTGGAGACAGTGGACTTTAATCTGGATGAGAGAGAGAGAGAGAGAGGGATAATACAGAAGGCATGGAGAGGCAGAGGGAGAGCTTTGCGTCGTCAGTAATTATGGGATCAGGGTTGGATGGGCAGGCTTGGTAATGGGTGTGAGGCATTCAGACAAAGAGGTAGATGTAGGGGAGGAACAGGGTGGTCATTATGACTCTGGTGCTAATTGTACAACACATAAGTGATGGACATTAGCGCTGTAGTAGCAACGTATAGGGATGGACTTACATTCGTTCGAAAATACACAGTGAAGAATGACAAAAATTATACATTGATATTCAGAACTTTTCATATGAAGAGAGACCAAGAAGACTAAATGTACACTCACTAGAAAGGCGTAGCATTGAGTCTTGAGGATTCAGGATTAAAACAAGAGGCTAACACACACACACACACACACACACACACACACACACACACACACTTGGGGTCATGGAAAGGCAGGTCAGGTAGAGATGCTAATTGGCTGGGGCTTCACAATGCGTTTGGGGAGAGTCAGGGCAAGGAGTACTGAGTCATACAAGTATTGTACATCAGGCATACGTTGTGTCTTCTTACTTTTTTTCTTATTTTGATGAACATCGTATCCATAACACAAAATCGCCCAATACTCTCTCAGTCACTTCAAAAAGCGCCCAAAAAAGCGCAACGCGCAGCAGTTCAACTTTAAGCGCAAATCATCTTCCAAAGTCGCCCAATCTGGCGCGAAACGCGCGCACCTGGCAACCTTGTGCTGGACTGGCTGATCTTATATGCAGGTGATGAGGAATCGCCCTCTGCCGGCTGTCAAACTATGCCGTCCAGTGTCCTCTCCCAGGTGTGCTTCGCTTGCTACATGATCCTATCCCCCAAGGGTATCATTAAGGCAGCTGCTCCCTCCACGAGGCAAACACTTAGAAGCTGTTTTTGACCATACCATGTCTCCTGTCCTCTTGTTAATGTTTTTATTGGTTGTGATGTACTATTGCCGGCACTTATAGCTGGTACAATCAGCGTTGTCAATCCTCTTTTTCCTTGATGTGAATCCCGTGCAGCTCGACTCAGTTTCTCCAAACCATTTACTGGTGAGAAGGAGAGTCACTGGGAGATGCCTGGCGGGGGTGGGGGGAACATCACTGAGTAGATGCCAAACCAGTGTAATACAGATGTGGCACCAGTGTATTTGTAAAAAAATGTAGGTTTACGATGTGAATGAGCTAAAACAACCTCTTTTTAGTGGTAATGACAGTGAGTTACGGATTCCACTTATATCTCAGAATGATTCTACAATCTGTGTGTTGAGGTTAACCTATACATGAATAGTCATTTAAACGACTGTGCCAGAAGTCTAATAAATGTTCACAGCTGGAAGTGGTGGCATGTTACATAGGTTTTACAGGGTAATAATCGGGGAAACTAATTACAGTTTTAACGAACAAGCGGCAGAAGGTATTGCAGTAACATCTGACCTTATAACAGATAACCCATAAAAAACAACTACAGTAAATTTTGCATAAAATGACCATACCCACATTAATGAGTTTTTTTTTTTTTTTTTTTTTAAGCGTGTTCGACATTGCTTAAGCAAGGCTGCAATTAATGAATCCTTGATGATCTCTTAACTTTTGACCTAGATAATTATAATGTTTATCATGAGATTAGGACTGACCCTTATTGCACAGTATGCTATATTTGCTTCTTCATGAATATTACTGACATTGTAGGATGTTGTGCCGGAGACGTTTAGGAGTCTATAAGTACCGGTAATAAAGGAAGAATCTTTTAATAATTCAGAACACCCATCAACCAACACCAGGACCTTTACATTTATCTTTGTTAGTAATCAGTGATTTAACGAATTTATATACGACATAATGATTTGAAAGTGAACCGTGGTATTTCTCATTTATCTTTGTTATTAATTAGTGATTAAACTAACTTATATGCCACATTATGTTTAAAAAGTAAACCTGATCTTGAGGTGTGTGTGTGTGTGTGTGTGTGTGTGTGTGTGTGTGTGTGTGTGTGCGTGCGTGCGTGCGTGTGCGTGTGTGTGTGTGTGTGTGTGTGTGTGTGTGTGTGCGTGCGTGCGTGCGTGTGCGTGTGTGTGTGTGTGTGTGTGTGTGTGTGTGTGTGTGTGTGTGTGTGTGTGTGCGTGCGTGCGTGCGTGTGCGTGTGTGTGTGTGTGTGTGTGTGTGTGTGTGTGTGTGTGTGTGTGTGTGAATTATCAGGTTCAGTTATTTTAACATTATTGTTTTAGCGTTCTGCAACAGTTCAGTTATTAAACATTACCGGATGTTGTTCTTCCTCCACGCGTGTATGTTTCCGTGATCGGAAGATCGGAAGGTTTTCTCATCTGAGAACACCACCCTGGACCAGAAGTCTAGGTCTTTGTCTACATACTGACGTGCAAAGTTAAGCCTGGTAGCACGGTGCGCTTCAGTGAGCAACTCCTTTTTGGCCGGAACCTGGTGATGTATTCCCGTCTTACAAAGCCGCCTCCGGACTGTAGCGACAGACACATCCAGCTGGAGTCTGTTCCGAAGTGCCACAGCGTTCGTTATGGGGGTTTCCTCAGCCGCTTTTATAATGCACTCATCCTGTGGAGGTGTTGTTACACTGGAGCGTGGTGTTATGGCTGTGAGGAAATATTATAAAGAGAATACGTCATTGGAAACAACTATTTTACATGCTCGTAGGAGCGGTGGTAGAGGGAGGAGTAGGGAACCGGGGGGGGGCATGGTTTAGGGGGATGGGAGGGTTGGGGTGGGCTGGGAGGGAGAGGAGAATGTTGGTGGACTGTGGTGTGAGGGAGGATTGCAAGGGAGATGATACGTCACACTAATTGGCGTCCTGTTACCTATTCAACAGGATTAGTGTAACATAACGTCGTTGATGCTGGTTTGCATTTTTATAGGTAAAAAGTATGTTATAAATCGTTGACGCTGTACTACGTGTTAATGTCAAATACATAACTATAGTCTATCTATCTATCTATAGCCCGACGCCCTAATCCCGCAAAGGGTGGCCGCAGACAAAACGCCTCCAAGTCACTCTGTCACCCACCATTCGACTACCCTCCCCCCAACTCACCCCCCCCCTCATATACCTCTCAACTCCATCCCTCCACCTCATCCTCGGTCTACCCCTCCCTCTCCCTCCCTCCACCTCACCTACATACACCCTCTTAGTCAGTCTTTCATTCTCCATTCTCTCCACATGTCCAAACCACCTCAGTGTATTTCTCCTAATCCTTTCAACCACATCCACATCTACCCCACAACGTTCCTTCACTTCTTCATTCGTCAACCTGTCCCTCCACGTCATTCCACATGCTCCTCTCAAGTAACTCATTTCCACTGCTCTCACTCTTGACTTGTTCCCCTCTTGCAAGGTCCACGCCTCGCTTCCATACGTCAGGGTAGGGATCACAATACCATCATGTAGTGACTTCTTAACTTCCATACTCACCTCCCTATTTCTCATCACTGCTTTCAGTGTACCAACAACCTTTCTTCCCTGCTGTACCCTTTCACGTACTTCATCCCCCAAAGTTCCATCCTTACTCATCACACTACCCAAGTACTTGAATGCACTCACATTCTCCATATCCTCACCATCCAACCTCACTGCACACTCTGTGACTTCATTCCTCTCAAACACCATAACTTTACTTTTGTTTACATTAACTTTCAGCTTCCTCCTCCTACACACTGTCCCAAATTCATTCACCAAACCTTGCAACTCCCATTCATCTTCACTCAACAATACTGTATCATCAGCAAACAGCAACACTGGAAGCTTCCAAATCTCACCCTCATTCATTAGGGCCAGCCCCACATCCACTGCCCTACCTTGCACCTCCTTTACAACCCCATCCATATATATATTAAACAGCCATGGAGACATCACACACCCCTGTTTCAGTCCCACATTGAGTTCAAAGAACTCACTCAGCTCACCATCCACTCACACCGTAGCCCTAGCTCCCTCGTACATACTCTTCACAGCACTCAACAATTTCCCCTCCACTCCATATATTCTTAATACCTTCCACATACCTTGCCTATCTATTCTGTCATAAGCTTTCTCCAAGTCCATGCAGGCAGCATACAGTTTCCTTCCCTTCTCTAGATACTTCTCCACTAAACATCTTAGAACAAATATCTGATCTACACACCCTTTTCCCTTCCTAAATCCCCCTTGTTCTCCAACTAGCTCCTCTGTCATATGCCTAACCCTATCAATGAGTATTCTACCATATAATACTCATTGATAGGGTTAGGCATATGACAGAGGAGCTAGTTGGAGAAGAACAAGGGGGATTTAGGAAGGGAAAAGGGTGTGTAGATCAGATATTTGTTCTAACTATAGACAGTATAAAAATTTAAGCAAAAACATTATGAAACAATCACATCATATATGTTCGACATATACTAATGGCAAAACAAGTAATTACCGATCAAATCTTTCATAGTTAGGCGCTCTTACCTCGGTTAGTAAGATTTCCTGTCTCTTCCCACCTACTGATTCGTTTTGCCGCAGTTGTTGGGGATATGCCTAACTGATTGGCGATGGCCCGAATACTGGAGCCTCCTTTCCGCAGACTGATGATCACCCCTTGCAGGGCTACTTGCTTTTCATGTCTGTTCACTGTGACTCCTGAACTGTCAGTGGTGTAGGAATGCTTTGTGGTGTATGGACAACACCTCGGCATACACGCAGACTCACTGAGAGACGAGACATATTGGAGCCAAGTTTGAGGTTGGCAATCACCAGATGGATGGTTTTGAGGTTGGCCCCTGCAAACAGACATATTGGCAGTTGGCACAAGGCCTAGGGAGTGTTTGAAGGAGCTGATGGTTCTATCCCGACCAAAACCATTTGTTTTATATGACTACGAAAGATTCCAGCAGGTCCCATATTCTCCGATAGGTTATAGAATGGAGGATGGCTGATCATTTACAATGAATGAATATAAATTACAAATGTGTGTTGTTGTTTCCGTATTATTGTAAGCATTTATTTTGTTGATGCAGTGTTACAGATTACCATTTGTCACTCCCACAATCAGTGAGAGAGACTTGCATGGAGAAGATTACATGAATACAGGTAAGATAAAGGAACAGATATCGTATGATTTGTGCTCGTAACATGATAACCCCATTAACATTATAATAATCTAACCTTAAATTAATGAAACCATGAAGGAATCGATATCTGCAGTATGTTCTATGCATTGTGTAATTTAACTTATATCGACCACACTTGAAGAAACTCATATTATTGTGGGTATGGTCATTTTATGCAAAATTTACTGTAGTTGTTTTTTATGGGTTATCTGTTATAAGGTCAGATGTTACTGCAATACCTTCTGCCGCTTGTTCGTTAAAACTGTAATTAGTTTCCCCGATTATTACCCTGTAAAACCTATGTAACATGCCACCACTTCCAGCTGTGAACATTTATTAGACTTCTGGCACTGTCGTTTAAATGACTATTCATGTATAGGTTAACCTCAACACACAGATTGTAGAATCATTCTAAGATACAAGTGGAATCCGTAACTCAGTGTCGTTACCACTAAAAAGAGGTTGTTCCATTCACATCGTAAACCTACGTTTTTTTTTTTTTTTTTTTTTTTACAAATGCGCTGGTACCACATCTGTATTACACTGGTGTGGCATCCTCTCAGTCACGTTCCCCCCCCACCCCCGCCCTCCCACCCCTTACACTTACGCCAGACATCTCCCAGCAATTCTCCTTCTCACCAGTAAATGGTTCGGAGAAACTGAGTCGAGCTGCACGGGATTCACACCAAGGAAAAAGGATTGACAACGCTGACTGTACCAGCTATAAATGCCGGCGATAGTACAGTACAAAGACTCCACCACTTTTCTCTGTTGTTTTGAGAGTCCTCTCTTTAATACTAAGGCAGTGGTCCACCGTGATAAATTACCTTTATCATCAATGTGGGTGACTAATCCACTACTAGGACGGTGGAATCTCACGTCTGCTCTATACTCTTTTATTCCTACTTCAAAACCCCTCCCTGTTTCTGCTAAATAACTGTGGTCACATCCGCTGCATGGAATCTTGTACACTACGTTATTCCCATTAATTATATTCCGTCTCTTCCCTTTCACTATATCACCTATTGGTTGTCCCGTGGCTTCTCTCTCTCTCTCTCTCTCTCTCTCTTCTCCCCTCTCTCTCTCTCTCTCTCTCTCTCTCTCTCTCTCTCTCTCTCTCTCTCTCTTTTTCCTTAACAAGACCCTCCCAAGAGCAAACATCACAGAAAATATTAAGGCCATCCAAAGGTAGTTTGAAACATGGATGAAGAAGTGAAACTGACACGCAACTGAGGAAGCAAAGGCCTTGCAGATGAGAATAAGCAACACAGGAAGAAGAAACCTGAACACCAACGATGAGGCAAGGAGTTTTGACAGCAATGTGGGACAAGGGATGATCGCTGTAGCAACGAGATCTCTGTCAGCTGAATCATCAGATTGAGTGCTTGACCTGACAGAGAACCAATGCAACATCTGAAGGAAAAACAGCCGGTCAAAGCTTAAAGGGAACTACATCATCCACCCAGTAATATCATATATGACAGGAAAATTGGAGATATGGTGTGGAGGAAAACAGTGCACACACAAGGAAGGTAGGATCGTCAGACCTAGATGCAAAATCTTTGAGAGAAATCCTTAGCAGCAACAAGTTTGGGGACTCAGCTACAGACCTGTGTAATACTATTGCCTCACAAGGTAAATGGCTTTACGTCAGTGCAACATCACTGAAACTCTGATTGTATGCAGGCTAATTCTCCTTGACAAAAATCCAGGATGCAGGCCCATCGAGGTGGGTGAAGTCTTGTGGCAGAGTATAAGAAAATGCATTGTAGAGGTGGTGAAAGCTGTTAGGCAAGCAGCTGGTAACTTTCAAATGTGTGCAGGCCAGCAGGCAGTAGTTCACTCCATGAGGAAAATATATGAGGAAGAGAATTTTCATGCAATATTACTCGTTGATGCCTCAAACACATTTAATTCCATCAATCAGGAGGCATTACTGCAAAGCATTAAGGTCAACTGCCCAGCATGTGCCCAGTATGTGGAATACAGCTACAAAGAACCAACATTATGAGCAAGACATCTGCTCATGATGTCGGTGTTATCCAAACCACAGAAGGAACTGCCCAGTGGAATCCCGTTGCCATGGCTTTGTACAGTACACTCTGGGTATGACAGTGCTGCAACAACGGATGAAATACAAGGCCGTTAATATAACAGAAGTAGCCTATCCAGATGATCTCCTATGTGCTGGCCTGGTGGAAGTGTGAGGAAATAGTGGGAACTCGTTACATCTCATGACCCTGAAATAGATTGTTTCCTTAAATCAGGTATGTCCATCTTGATCATGGAGCCAGCTTACTATCTAGAAGAGCAGAAGGCTTTCAGAGACACAAAGATGATAATGGCAAAAGAAGGGAGGCATGTAGGTGCAGTGATTGGAACAATAAAATTCGACAAAAGAAAAACATGAGTGATAAGGCAAAGACATTGGTTGAAGAAATACACTGACTATCTAGTCACGCAAAAACGGCCCCATACAGCGCACACCACATTTACATATGGCATAAAGCACAAATGGACCTGTGTGGTGCGGACCATCCCACAGAGTTGTTGCTACAACCACTGGAGGATGCTACCAGGGAATCATTCCTCCCATCATTGACCAACCGCCACATCCCCACACCAGAAAAATGGGATCTTCTAGCGCTAGCAACGAGGATGAGAGGTCTTGACATAAACCCAGCAAACATAACAAGCTGTTAACACAGAAATTCGCTTTGGTTCGCCGAATCCTTTTCACAGAAGCTTTGTGCCCTGGTTGAGACGAGTGAAAACGACCAACAGTGGCAGAAAGACATGAAAACATAAATATGCAAAGAGCGGGAAGAGAGAAGGAAGAAATAGCTGCAGCACATAACTAGACAATTCACATCAAACCGACGCAGAAGAGTTGAAATGATCCGGTAGACTGGGGCATCAAATTGGCTGACAACCTTGTCTCTCAAGGCAAAATATTTCTACTTCAGCAAACAGTAATCTACTGGCCCTATAGCCACGAGATATGGGTGGCCTACTGAGAACCTGCCTCAACAGTGTGCATGTGGCACTGTCATTGATGCAAAGCATGCAATGGCTTGCAAGAAGGAAGGCTTTGTGTGTATTCGACATGATAAAGTCCGTTGCCTTACTGCAAAAGTCCTACAGGAACTATGCCATGATGTCACCATAGTGCCAGATCTGCTCCCTCTAGACTCTAGACTGTCTAGAGGATGAGCACTTCATCCACAGAGGAGTAAACACATCAGGTGATGCAAGAGTGGATGTCAGGACTTGAGGTTTCTGCACACGTGGACAGAAGGCATTCTTTCGACTTTAGGATACGTGACCTGACCTTATGGCAGCATGTCACCATGAGCTGTGTCTCGAGGCTGCACACAGGATGAATAAACATGAAGAAAACAAAAGCTGTCAAGAATAATCCAACATCTAGCCCAAGGTCGATTAGTTCCCTTTGTGTCCACAACATCAGGTGGGATGGGTCCAGAGGAGGAAAGATTCTACTCGAAAATGGTAGAGGTTCGTTCCAAGGAGGAGCATCAACCTCAGACTTCTGTTATGGCCTGGACGACATGTTGACTGTCTTTCTCCCTCATGAGAGCTTCACTTTGCCTTGGGGACACAAAATCCTCAGCTTTCCGACCTGTCTCTCTGGTGGATATGGACTGTGAAGCTACTGTGGTTGAGAGCCACACTGACCAGTGACCCAATAGAGTTATGTATTTACCAGCACTGAAATGTTTATTTAAACAATGGTACTGAAAGTATTGGCATATGGTTGGTAACCACGGTCGTTGATGTGTTTGGGGCCAGCGAATTGTATTATTAAGGTTGGTGTTACACATTGCAAACCCAAATGGTCAATTGTATTATGAAGTTTGTTGCTGATTTTCACAATATAATGGATGAAGGCGATTTTATTCTGTTATTAAAAACGTATTAATACTTGTAGCGCCAGGTTCACCTATAACGCAATCCCAATGAACTGCAGTCTACTGGTGCCTTGCTTTGGTAGCCCACCATCATCCCTTTATGGGACAGGGAGGGAAAAGGACATTTGTATAACCAGGCAGTGGAACGACCCAGTTACTGTATGTCAGTGTCACCACATGAAGATGTTCCTGCTGAACTGATGGGATACTTTTCAAACGGAAAGTGTTAGATACTGGCCTCTGCAAGCCATTCACTGCTGAAGAAGAACGCCATCACGTGGTGACTCTGATATACTCTACTAAGTCCACTGACTGGTTATACAAGGGTCCCCCATCTCCCTCCATATCCCCCGAAAGGAGGAGGATGAGCTGCAGGAAAGGGGAAACTTCAGCCTGCAGGCCAGTGGGTTCACTTTTCAGATGAACCTGGGACTATAATAGCCACAGTTAATTCCACTACTACAACTATTCCTAGTTACGACTACTACTACTACTACTACTACTACCGCTGCTGCTGCTGCTACTACTACTACTACTAGTTGCTGCTGCTACTGCTACTACTACTACTACTACTACTACTGCTACCACTACTACTACTACTACTTCTAGTTGCTGCTGCTACTACTGCTGCTACTATTACTACTACTACTACTACTACTACTACTGCTACTACTGCTTCTACTGCTACTACTACTGCTTCTACTACCACTACTACTACTACTACTACTACTACAACCAGTTGCTGCTGCTGCTGCTACTGCCACTACAACTACTACTTATGAGTTAGAGGTAAGGTTTAGCTAAGTTAGTTTATTGGTTAGATTGGGATGAGGTTAGGTTAATATCGATTATGTTAGTTGTCAGCAGCAGTTAAAGGCTGGAGGCAAGGTTAGGGGTAGAGAGGAGGCTAAATAATGAGATTGTGAAAATTATGTGTGTGTGTGTGTGTGTGTGTGTGTGTGTGTGTGTGTGTGTGTGTGTGTGTGTGTGTGTGTGTTTGTCTTTGTTTCTATCATTTTAAAACAACGAGAAAAAAGAAACAAACAAATCAAAACGATTTTATGTTTAAACCAGGCATACCCAATACAGAGCCTCCATAAAAACGTGGTAATTAGCGTTTATAATTGGATTCCTGGGCTGCAACCATTAACAGGCCTAGATTTGACGGTTGTATTCTACGCGGCATTGGAGGCTTCGTAGCACCTCATCCTCAGCGATTTACTTCTCATATTGTACCTATTTATATCCTTGTATGCTATTGCAGAAAACTAATCAAGCTTTCAAGTAGTAGTAGTAGTAGCAGCAGTAATCCTTATAACAGCAGGTTCATTTGAAACGTGAACTCAGTTGACTCCAGGCTCAAGGTGTCTTTGTCTTGCAGTCCACCAGCCTCCATCTGAGGGAAAGGGAGGCAGTTGATGGACGTTTGTATAACCAGGCAGTTGGACCATCGAGTTTCATCTCTCTCACCACAAGAAGGCGTTTCTTTCCAGCACCTTGGTTCTCAAAATACAGAGAAGTAACACAAAAGAGAATATGAGTATCACTGTGTAATAGGCATAACAAATTCGTTAAGAAAATGCTGCTGTGAATTTTCCAAAGCCACTTAACCCGCCGCGAACATCCCAGACATAAAATGGCACGCCAGTGCTGGCCATTTTTTTTTTTTTTTTTAGGCTAAAATGATAGATTTTGATTTGAAAAAATTAATATGACCATTAAAAGACTCACCGGAGGCTGGTTGTGCATTTTCTGGATGTCCCCGGTCCACCCCTCAGGTGTGGTTTCCCAGAAGAACTGCAGCTAAGGTGAAAGTAAACTCAGGTATTCTGGCCAAGGTTACTCTGGGAAGATCTAGGAATGTTTTTTATGCTTTTCAGTTAACTTCATATGAATAATTTTTTTTTCACTGAATTTCATACAGAAAACATATTTTTATCCCCTATAAATCACTTAGTATTGCAACACCTGTCACCTGTCACGTATCTCCCTCACTGTGCATCCTTCATCTTACATTTATGGTAACTTACGTACAACTTTATTTCACTATGTACTGCACTTACACTTACGGTAAATTATTTACAACATGCCTTCAGTATACATACTGTAGACACTGTAAGAGTATTTCTGAGTGTCTCATTGCGAATACATCGTATTACACTTACGATAACAACATTACTTCATCACCTTCCTCATCCAAAGGCCATGGGGAAGCATGGGGAAGTGTGGGGAGGGAGGGAAAAGTCTCACTGGAGGTGCTGGGAAGTGTGGGGGATAGGGAAACACTTTCCCTCAATGTGCTGGGAAATGTTGCAAAAGAAGGAACACTTTCACGAGATGTGCTGGGTGTGGGGAATTGGGGAACACTTTCTGTGGATGTGCTGGGTGCAGGGAATGGGGGAACACTTTGTCCTGAGGTGCTGGGGGGGCTGGGTCACGTGGGTGTGAGGGATAGCTCGGGCAAGATGACTCACCTGCATCCCCAGCCAGTGGAATATTCCCAAATCTCCCTCTCTTCCCCCTAACACTTCCAACCCCACGTGGGGAAATCTTCGGCTTCCCTAGCCACCCAGGAATACTAGAAGCCTCACCTTCCTCCTCTGAATCCTCCTCCTCGTCACATACGGCTAGGTGACGACGTGCTGATGGCCTCATCCCTTGGGTACTAGCATACCCCACATACCTGGATTTCCTTGGTGTAGGTATTTCCTCCTCACTAGTACTTTCATCTTCCGGTTGCACATAATCTTTATCTTGCACGTCATCGTCAACGTTGCTTTCGCCAGTGTAGGATACCTTCAGGAGCTCCTGAATCTCCTTGTCAGAGAGACCATGGTGACACATGACTGTACAGTATGAGTGGTATAAGCAGAGTGAGGTAGAGCGAGGGCAATGACTCAGCATGTGGGTGTATGGGCCTGAGTGCCTGAGGCAAGGTGGTGGAAGAGTTGGCGTACATCCTCACCAATTTTTGTGCACCAAGTTTGAAAATTGCACTCTCCATTATTTTTAGAAAAAATGACATTTGAAAACGGCACTGGCACTGAGTGCGCAGTTGCGTAACGCCGTTTTAAAATGGCACTGGCATGGAGTGGGTTAAAATACAGCCTTAGTCTAGCTAGCCTGCGTAAATACTATCCTAACTTACAACCTGTTCCAAGATAATATTCCTCACTTGCCACAAAACAGCATAGCTCCTTCAATCCAGTGATGTATTTCTAATTATTTTTGCTTCCTTCGGACAAAATTCAGAACAAGGCTGTTAGAATTATTAACAACCCTGCCATTACAAATAAACTACCTCCCCTACAAATAAGAAGGAATGTTGCCTCCCTTGCAATATTTTACAGATATTTTTTTGGCAAATGCTCAGACGAAGTTGCGTCCATGGTGCCACCTCTTCCCTTGTGCTACAAGGGCATCAGGTAGGGCTCATGACTGGAATGTCACTCAGCCATATTGCAGAAATTCTGCCTATCAGAATTCTTTCATTCACTGAACTGCATCTCTCTGGAACTCGCTTCCCCAGAGTTGTTTTCCTCCAAACTTCAACCTACTGTACAGCTGTTCAAGTCTAACTGTTACAGATATTTTATGAACAGGACACCAGTAATCTGGTGTATGGATTATTTTTATTATTCATTTTTTTTTCTTCCACTGTTCTGTTATTTAAAAAAAAAAAATCTATAGTCCTTTTCCCTTAACTTGGCCCAGTTTTTGTGCTGGTGTACTATTAATTCACGTAGCTCAATGACAAGAAAAAGCAGTGCCAGGGCTCAGTCCTTTCCATGGCACTTCTGAACGTTCAGCATCATAGTCTAATAATATGCTGTTACACTTTAGTATTCAAAATGGAGCAATGGCAATTTTAGGCAATCATAGTAAAAAGGGTATAGAGGTCTGTCATAAGCTGAGCAAAACCGTCTCATGGTAATTAGCATAAATCAACAAACATGCGTCATCGGACTTAAGGAATTACTAGTACTTTGATCAGAGGTTGTGGTGATAAGATTGTATTAGATTTCAACACCTCAACTCAATACAGTAGTTAATGTTTGACATCATACTTATTTCATCTCTTTCTCTTTCGTTTCGTTTCATTTTTTAAGCATTCATCATGCATGCGACCGCCTTGGTCCCTAATGGCAGCTGTCTATGCTGCTGTATCTCTAGCAACCTCTCTATTTAGTTAAATATCCCTAAGGTCATATCGTTTAGGCTCGTCTTTTTTTTTTTTTTTTTTTTACTGTCTTTCGCAACTCAACCCTTAACATTCACACCTCTTATCTTCGGCACCCAGTTGTCACTCACCATCATCTACACATACCCGAACCATCTCAATTTACACCTCCTCATCACAACATTAACTCCTAAAGCGCGGCCATGGACAGCTGACCCCCCCCGGGTGGCGGGGTTGTATTGCGGTCTGAGTACCTGTAGGAAAATATTAGCCAAAAATCAGAGATTAACCCTAGAACATTATACTTTGTATGGCAGATAGTACTTACATTCAGCTTTCTCCAGAGACTGGTGTTGAGCCTTCGTGGACTACCCAAGGACTTGTGGAGACTTGCAAAGTTGGGTAACAAAATCTTCACCTTCACACCTCCAGCAACCTGGTTTCCCCTCTACCACAGCCTCATTCTGTCACAGTAAACTTTATACTACAATGTACAGGTAGTTTGGAATCCGTATTTGTACAATAAGCACTGAAAATAAGGCTAAAATCAATGAAGCGTACAGCCGACATGCAGCGCGGCGGCGGTCTTCCCATCACTCAACAAACATTTACATTTTCACAGCTAAAAACACGTATACTACATTATTTTCAATCATATTACTTCCCAAAAGATCACCGCGGCACGCTTTTTATTCTGCCTTACGCCCGTCACTTTACTCTCGTTCCTGTCAGCCGCTCGCACTGACTCGGAAGAGCTAGAACTCGCCATAATCTCACTTTGAAAGCCTGCGGTAAACTGACGCTAAACAGGGGTAAACCGTGCGAAAAAAAGCTAGTGTTACAACTGGGGAAACAAGCGTTTCCTATTAGCATAAGCTGCTTGTGAGAGGAGAGCGCAGATTTACAGTTCTGAGCACTCAGAGTGCTGCCATATATCACAGCCAGGCTGGCCGGGCCGTGGTGGGGGGGGAGGGTGGAAAAACGCGATACTTGGCAACAACAGAGGTCAGTAGTACAAAGGTAAAGTATGCTAATTGTATCTAAAGGGTGGTGGTACTGATAGACAATACCAGCTGGAACATCCTTGCCCGCATTTATTTAAAATCAACTCGAATCACAAATGCGACGATCCTCCGTTATGTCCTTTTTGGCAAGCATTGCAAACGCGATGACCTGCGCTTCAGGGGTTAAGACAATGAAGTTCCACCCTTCTTCTCAACTCTTCATTCTCAGTTATAACCTCACTTTCCAGGCCTGTCACTAAAGGATGCACTACACATCCATCTGATCCTTCTCAGCTCTGTCAGCCATGTTTGAACCTACGAATATCCTTCTTCTTTACTGTCCTAGTCTCACCATCGTACAGCAGTACGTTCCTGACACACTACATACAGGGACCTCTCATCCAAAGGAGGGGCCCTACAGCTGTAGTTCATATGTTTTACCTTGACAGAGATTTTTGTCCATTTACATGTTATTTTTCTTAGCTCACTGGCAGAATAAGACAGTATTACTGTTCTACATTCTGTCCATTGCACTGCCTTGTGACTAGCATCATATTCTAGTGAATCTCTTATTACAGTTAAGCATTCAAGATTATGCCAGTTTACCCCCACATAAAGTGGACAGAGCATAAGGTTAACCCGCCCCATCCCAACGTTTTCTGGGCAATGGTACACCCCAGTCCCGACATTTTTGGACCTTTTTTTTTTTGGTTCAAACATCCGCTTTTGGTGAGAAACATCGAAAATTCATAGAGAAATCGCTCACCTGAGGTTTAAAATACTCGATCCAGGTAGGAGTACCTCCTTACCTTACAGGGTTTTCTATCAGGCTGGCTGCAAAGAAAACGAGTTCTATGGGAGGATAACTATTCTACACCACTCATAAACGGTATTTATTTATTTATTTGGTACGAATTTATATGTAGTGCGAGAGTATATTGGTTTTCAAACGGTAATATAGGCATTATAAGCATTGTTTCACTCACTAACTCATCACCATTCCTGACCTTTTTTGCCACATTACCTGATCATCATTTCTGACTGTTTCTTCCTCTAATGTTTGTCCTTCACATTGTCATCGATTGGGGAATCACTCTGGCCCTGAATTTCGTACCGTGGCATGACATGGCTTTACTGGCCAGGTCACTGATAACAGGTGAATTGCTGAGAAAAGGTCATGCAGGGGGGGGAAGGAGGTCATGCTGGGTAAGGTATTGTCCCTGCCTGGCATCTTGTAGAGGAAGGTGTCCCGTGTATACGTGCCAAAAATCACTCGCGAAAATTGAAAATTGTGCAAATTAGGGACCTTGTAATGTCCTTGCAATGTTGCCGCATTAATTTACGTCTCTGGGATATGAGTGCACATCATGTGAGGACGTGAATTCACATATCCGGGACGGGGCGGGTTAAATATATCTTCAGTACAGCTTTGGAGATTTTTACTAACTGGAGATGTTAAGTATAGCCTCCATTTACCCTTACATTGTGTCTTCTTAAAAAAGGAATAAAATCGCTTGATAACAACAAGAATAATTAACATAAAAGTGTTGATTAGATGCAGAACCTTTAGGGCCATAATGTGGAGCTTCATAAAGTCTACGGCAGTAATTCTCATCACGTCCGAAAAACAGAGCCGTTGCAGTGAAACTATAATACCACATAATATTCAGACCAAAGATATACCATTTGCGTTCCTTTCCATTGTAGCACTTAAGCTGCAGTAGGTAAACTCTGGCTTTGTTGTGGTTATATTCTTATCTGCAGACGATTTCATTCAGCTTAGGAGTGAATTTTCGAACTACAAAGGTTTTATGTGATTTTATTAAACCTTTCAGTACAAGAGGTCTCCTAACAACAAGTTACGGGTTCCTAGTAGTGTAACAAATATGTTTCAATGATGTCCTCGTTTTGAAGGAGTTAAAACACTATCTATCTATTGCCAGACGCCTCAATCCCGTAGGGGGTGGCCATAAACAAATCTCCTCCATGTCGCCCTGTCCCCTGTCATTTCACTGCCCTACTCTCAACTAACACCCCCCTCTCTCAAATACCTCTCCACCCCATCCCTCCATCTCATCCTCGGCCTCTCACTCCCTCTCCCCCCCTCCACCTCACTCACATACACTCTCCTCGTCAGTCTCTCACCCTTCATCCTCTTCATATGGCCAAACCACCTCAGTCTGTTCCTCTTAACGCTTCCTATCACATCCACATCCACACCACAACGCTCCTTTATATCCTCATTTGTCAGCCTGTCCTACTCCATGTGACTCCACAGACTTCTCTTAAATAACTCATTTCCACTGCTCTCATTCTTGACTTCTGTCCTTCCAACAACGTCCAAGCTTCACTTCCATACGTTAGAGTTGGTATCACAATACTGTCATGTAGAAACTTTTTCACTTCCATGCTCACTTCCCTGTTTCTTATCAGTGCTTTCAAGGAACCAGCAACCTTTCTTCCTTGTTGTACCCTTTCAAGCACTTCACCCTCCAAACCTTGATCCTTTCTCATCACACTACCCAAGTACTTAAACATACTCACATTTTCCATTTCCTCACCATCCAACCTCACTGTACATTAACTGACTTCACCTCACTCAAAGACCATCACTTTACCCATCCCTACATTCACCTTTAGATTCCGTGTCTTACACACTCTCCCACACTCATCCATCAAGCCTTGCAGTTCCCTTTCATCTTCACTCAACAACACATTATCATATGCAAACAACAGTACAGGAAGTTTCCAAACACTACCCTCTCTCACCAGGGACACTCCAACATCCACTGCCCTACCTTGTATATACCTCTTTTATTACCCCATCCATCTACAGATTGAACAACCATGGAGACATGACACATCCCTGTTTCAGTCCAACCTTCAAAGAGAAAAATTCACTCAGTTCACCATCCATACACACTGCAGCCATTGCACCATCATACATACTCTTCACAGCATTCAACAACTTCCTATCTACTCCATATATTCTTAATACTTTCCACAATCCTTGTCTATCCACCCTGTCATATGCTTTCTCCAAATCCATGAAGGCCGCATACAACTTCTTTCCCTTTTCAAGAAACTTTTCCACTAAAGATCTCATAATGAATATCTGATCTACAGTACACAACCTCTTCCCTTCCTAAAGCCTCCCTGTTCTTCTCTAACTAATTCCTCTGTTATTTCCTTAGCTCTGTCAATAAGTATCCTACCATACACTTTTCCTATTACACTAAGAAGACAAATGCCCCTATGATTACCACACACATCTTTTTCTTCCTTTTCCTTTGTACAATGGAATAATTATACCTGACTTCCAATTCTCCGGGACTCTACCTTCCGCCCAGGCCAGTCTGCACATCTTCCACATCCATTCTACTACTATCTCTCCCCCATGCTTCAGCATTTCACCACACACTCCAATTCCTGGGGCTTTCCCCAATTTGACTTTCTTAATTGCTTCCACAACTTCTGTCCTACTGATTTCTTCCTGTCTTCTCACCTCCCTCCTTCTCCCAGCCATTCCTCAGCCATTTATACTCGCATTACTTCCATTCTCTATGTTCAACAATTCCTTAAAATGTTCTCTCCATCTGCTCACTTTTTCTCCCTTCTCCACTAGTAATCTACCATTTTTATCTTTCAGTGTGTGAAGAATGAGGATGGAAGGGTAGAGGTGAACACTGATGTATTAAAGATGCATGGCGAGGGCATTATAACCGGTTGTTGAATGACGAGTTTGACTGGGACAGGGAAGGTTTAGAGCCAGCAGATCCAGTGTCTGGCCCTTGGCCTTTGATTGATACTGCTACTGTGAGTGAGGCAATAGGCAGGATGAGGGTGGGAAAGGCAGCAGGTGTGTCTGGGTTGACTGCCGAAATGCTGAAGGCCTCAGGCGATATAGGGGTCAGTTTAGTCACTGACCTGATAAATAGGATTATTTATGAGTGTGTTGTCCCAGATGATTGGCTGAAGAGTGTAATTGTAAATGTGTATAAAGGGAAGGGTGATGCCCTGGAAAGAGGAAATTATAAAGGTATAAAGCTTTTAGATCAGATAATGAAGGTAATGGAGAGAGTTTTAGAAGGTATGATTAGAGAAAGAGTGAATATTTATGAGATGCAGTTTGGGTTTATGCCAGGTAGGGGGACCACTGATGCTATATTCATTGTTCGACAGCTTCAGGAAAAATATATTGGTAGGAGAAGGGATCTTTATTTTGTTTTTGTTGATTTGGAAAAGGCCTTTGACAGAGTCCCTAGAGAGGTGGTGAAGTGGGCAATGAGAAAGCTTGGCTTGGAGGAGTGGCTGGTTAGGGTGGTTATGGCTATGTATGTGGGTGCTCACACCCAGGTAAGAGTGAATGGAGATTTGAGTGATGAGTTTTCCGTAAATGTTGGTGTGTATCAGGGGTCAGTTTTGAGTCCCATGTTGTTTATCATGGTGCTTGAAGCCCTTTCACGTGACTTTAGAAACGGACTCCCGTGGGAGTTGTTGTATGCTGATGATTTGGTGCTGATTGCAGAGAAAGAAAGGGAGGAGGAGGAAAGGTTTAGGAAGTGGAGAGATGGTATGGGGCACAAGGGTTTAAGGGTAAATGCAGATAAAACAAAAGTGATGATATCTAGGGTTGGTGGCGGTACTGTCAAAGACGAGGGAGAGTGGCCATGTGCAGTTTGCTACAAGGGCGTGGGAAGTAATTCCATCTTGTGCGGTGTGTGTGATAAATGGGTGCATAAGAGATGTAGTGGTATCAGAGGTAGACTGCGAGATAATGCTGATTTTATGTGTACGGCGTGTCGGGGTGAGCAGGTGGAGATTGTCAGACGTGAAAGGATTGAACTTGCTGGTGAGTCTCTTGAGTGTGTGGAAGAGTTTTGTTATTTGAGAGACATGTGTGCTGGAGGTGGGGCTAGGGTGAGAAGTGGTTGGAAGAAGTTCAGGGAGCTGTTGCCTCTCCTGACACTGAGAGGACTCTTCCTACGTGCTAAGGGGTTGTTGTATGCAGCATGTGTTAGGAGTGTAATGCTGTATGGTAGTGAGACCTGGGCAGTGAAGGAGGAAGATTTTCGCCGGCTCAGACGTACAGAAATGACAATGATTAGGTGGATGTGCAGTGCGTCCCTGCGTCCAAGGCCTGGAGGGGCTGGGTTTACGATGGAAGAGTTGAGAGGTAGGATGGGACTGGAGTGTATTGGTATTGTGATGAGGAGAGGTAGATTGAGATGGTTTGGACATGTGGAGAGGATGGGGGATGATAATTGGGTAAGGAAGGTGAGAAGTGTTAATAATGGGGGTGGGGTTATGAGGGGTAGACCGAGAAAGACATGGGACGAGGTCAAGTGTGACCTCAGGGTTAAGGGACTGAACAGGGAGGCTGCAATGGATCATGCAGTGTGGACAGCCGCCATTAGGTGACCAAGGCCGACACATGCAAGCATGTTGGAGCCTTTAAAAACGAAAACGAAAACGAAAATTCCCTGCTAACTTCACTGCCACCCTGTCTTACTCTCTTCACCTCCTTCCAGAACATTTTCTTACAGTCCCTCCACTTTACACTCAAATTCCTTCCAAATTATTCATCCACTCTCTTCTTACTCTCTCTTACTAATCTTTTCATCTATCTCTTCCTTTCTACATATAACTGTCTCTTCCGCCTCAACTTCTTCCACGCCCCTACTTCTCATCCATTCATTGTATGCTTTTTTCTTTTGTGCCACAACCTGTCTCACCTCTTCATTCCACCACGCTGTTCCTTGCACCCCGCCTCCGTCTTCTCTTCACCCCACACACCACATCACATGCTGCACATATTTCTTCTGTGAATATGCTGCACACACCTTCCACGTCCCCCATCTGCTCCAATTCATATTTACCCAATCGTTCCTCCACTTCTGTCTTATACTCTACTTTTTTCTCATCCTCTTGTAATCTTTCCACTCTCCTTGCAACAACTTCTTCCTCCTGTCCTTCCCTTCTTCTATTTCTCCATCTTACTTGGATCTTGATTCTGGCCACCACCAAGTAGTGGTCAGAAAGTCCACCCCCCCAACCTCTATAAGCTCTTGCATCCATTACACATCTTCGCATCCTTTCATCCACACACACATAATCAATCATTGCCTTCCTTTCATTCAGTTCACCACCCACCCTTCTCATCACTCGCCACGTATACCTGTGGATCATTTTGTGCCTGAAGAGGGTATTGGCTATCACCAACCCTCTCCCGGCACAAATGTCCACTAACACACTGCCATTCTCATCTATCTCAGCAGGCATACCCCACTCACCAACTATTCCATCCACCTTCACATTCCCTACTTTTCCATTCATATCACCAGTCAAAAACATTCTCTCATTCCTTTCAAACTTTTCCATGCACACTTCCACATTTGTCCAGAACTCTTCTCTCACTCTGCTTGCACGATCTTGCGTTGGCGCATACACGCACACAGTCGCCCACATATGTATTCCAACTTTCAATCTTACCCACACAATCCTTGAGCCAACTGATCCATACTCTCATATGTTCTTTCATCTTATACTCACAACAATATACACTCCTTCTTTTGCTCTCTCATTCTCACCTACTCCTGCACATACACCCCATCCGTACTCCCATTCTCACACTCTCTCCTCTCAATATATTTTCATTTACTCCACATACATCCACTTTCGCATCCTCAAGCACCTACTGTACACAATTAATAATAATACTAAATACAAAATAATACTAAAAGTCTATAATACCATTTAATGATATGTGAGCTGGAAGTCTAGACAGTAGGTAGGTCTTTGCTCGCAACACCTCAGCTCCAGACAGTAGCAGGGGTTTGGAGTGATTGTTAATTCGTTATTGTTTTCTCAATATTTTTTTCTAAGATTAATAGAGACAGTCCATACTAGAAAGGTGAAATAAAGCCTTCCTTAGCCCCTTCACAACAGAAGGTTTCACCTAAAGTAATAATCGTAAATATCAACGAAATAAGGTGACACTTTCCTGTTGCAACGTTTCTGTTTCCAGACAGCTTATTTGGCCTAGGAGCTTTTTCTAAAGGGAGGTATTAGACCTGGCTTTTTAAACCCAAGCCCGTAACCAGGGGGAGAGAGGCCGAGAGTATTGGACGTCCCCCCCCCCCACCTGCCCAAAGGTTCACTCTCTCACGGTCTGTTTTTGTAATATCGGTGTAAAAAAAGCCACTCTTCGTTGTGCAGAAGTTTTGTTCTGCTTTTCAACAACGTCGTTTATGCATACACCCAGACCCCCACTGTAAGCATGCAGCAGACCTTTGACCAGTCGGCTGCCACGCAAGTTCAGATTCAGCAGAAAACGACCCCCCCCCCTCTCCGAAAAGTGTGGCTACGGGCCTGAAACCCCTTAACTACGAGAGGTCTCCCCTAAACTGCACCAAATTGACTGGAAGTAGCATCAATCTCTAAAATGATATCATGTTAAACAAATTATTATCCTCACAGCTACAGTATTCACAACAGTAACACTGCATCATAACCTGCCACACGACAATTCCTCACACCCCATAATGCAGTTTAATATTACTGTACTCGGTCCAGGAATTGTGGCAGTAAGTTAGTGTTTGATATCACCTCCGCAGCTCCAATCACTATTTAGAATTGGCCGTCATTCTTATTAATATTTTCTTTCTTTAAACAATTATATTCAGCTTAGGAGGGACTTTTCGATTTTCAGAGGGTAGATACAGCCGTCATTAACCTATTCACTACCATAGGTCTCCCCTCAAAGTGAATACAATCGTCCGGAAGTAAAAAGAATAAGTTTTAACATCATCGTGCTGAAACAATCAATACCTTAATAACATCTTACAGTCACACCACTTCACAGCTTATGCTAAGACAATATTCCTCACACTCCAAAATACCGTTCAGTACTAACTGACACAGAAGTTGTGGTGGTAAGTTAGTGTTTGATGCTAATACTTGAACTCCCGTCGGTTGTAACAATTTGCCTACAGTAGTTACATTTTTTACTGTGTGTGGCGAATATATGTAGCAGTTGTTGAGATTAAGACTCTGGGACAAGTATGTGTGTGGCAGGAGTTCAGTGACAGCAGTCAAACACAGGAGACGCAGGTTGACAAATTCCATTACGATGCCTTCTCAGTTTACTACAGTTTTTAGCTACAGCACAACTGAAGATGTTTCACTGCCAGGGTATCTTCTCTGCTACTGATCTGAGTGATCTGTATATCCTATGAGCGAGATCGTGGGACCAAGCCACAGGGCGAGCACGGTCTGGTCATGTTTCACTGACAAATGACTAACTTGCAAACACTCTGATCTGGCCATAACAGGCTCCCAGCAGCTACTGTGCTGCTTACAGTATTACCACTGTTTCATACAACAGCTATACATCAAGCCATATATATGATCATACAACTAGTTGTATATAAAAAGCTATACACATACTGTAGCATGGTGTGAAGTTAGTGAGGATAATACAGCGTGTCAATCCTTACTTTAACTTGCCTAAAACTGGTATCTTTCCATTTTAAATACTGAGCTGTAGCAATAGATTAACACCAGAATCTGATACTAGTTCAAAAACAATTTTATGGAAAGGATGTAGAACCATAGTATTGTCTTTTTTTCCCTGTCACTAAGCTGAGTGAGAAAAGATGCAAAATAACAAAACCCTAGGCCGAGTTGTGGTAAAATGAGGATAGTATACTCCAATATCTGACATCAGTCGTACCAGGAAAAGAGTCTGAGGAACTTTTTAACTCACTGATTTCCGTATGGTTTCTCGCGGTTCAATAAAATAATTGTCTGCACTGTTGGCTGAGTTGCCGATGTTTTAGTGTTGCGATTCCAGGCTTGTCTGATCATGAACCCATTTGATTCCTGGTTGAAATTGCCCCGATGTAGTTCACCATCCCCATTTCGAGGAATAGGGATCAAGTCAAAAGTACACTTGTTTTATTGATGCTACCTTGTGGAAGCGTCTTTCTACACACACACACACACACACACACACACACACACACACACACACACACACACACACACACACACACACACACACACACACACACACACACACACACACACACACGTCTTTCCCAATACCAAAATATGCCACTTCATAAAACAACTCCACACCCTCATCTTCCCAACACAGCCTAGTAATAGCATTTTATTGCCGACATCTTATTCATGGAGAGGGTTGGCCCAATTCGTTTATTATCATGCAGTCTCTTTTGGTCTCTTCCTTTTTCTTCCTGTTGGGTTACATACATGGGGCCTTGCTTTGAGAACTTGGGTTTTTGGTGAGATAGACAGGCAAACATGACATCATACCTTTCTTTCTCTTTACTTTCCTTTTCTTTCATTCTTATTTTCCTTCGTCCATATTCCTTTTCCTTCAAAGTCTAAAGCCTCCATCCTCAACTCTATTCTCCTCTTCTTCGTCATGTTCTGCTTCCTCCTCCTCATCATCATCATCATCGTCATCATAATCATCATCACCTCCTCCTCCTCTTTTTCCTCAACCCATTATGAGCCAATCCGTCAAGGTGGCCTTAATTGAATACCTCCACAAGGTCGTCAGCCACCAGCCATCACTTCATATCACCAATATTCTTTTAACTACTAGTATTTTGAAACGAAAGTTTTAGAGAATTATAGTTTGAGGTCTTCCTGTTGGCTCATTGATAATTAGTAAGAGATTTCTTATTTCCCCAAGGAGGTTGTGTTTTGGGGTCGATTTCTTTATATGTTTGTTTCTTCATTAGCCTGTGTGTGTGTGTATATATATATATATATATATATATATATATATATATATATATATATATATATATATATATATATATATATATATATATATATATATAAACAGTATTCATGAGTTTTCAACCAATTTTGGTGGAGCAGTAGAGGGACAACCATTGTGCTGCCTTTTATTTTCTAGAATAGTAGATGAAAGTTAGGGTCACAGGGTTAGGTCAAATACTGAACTGGCAAAGTCAACTTATACAGTTTTTAACCGATTTAGACCAATCGTGTTGGAGGATTTGAGAGTAAGGCAAGAACGAAGGGGTCCGATTTTGAGGACAATCAGTCAATGGGCAAGGTGATTTTTCATCTCGTGTGTATGCGTTAAAAAAAATCTGTCTATCTATCTATCTATATACCTAGGCTGCTTCCCTCAAGGTAAGGGAGGTAGCCGAGACAGGACGACACACTGCCCATTTACTCATCCCTTCAAACACATTCATTCTCATCTTAGCCCCAAAGGGGGGGGAAGGGACAGATCCTTACCGCACCACACCGCACAAGGGTCAACTGCGCAGTGCAATCAGTGACATCCGCAGCAGGGCCCGACAGCAGAGCTGGTTTACCCCTGCAACATCATAATAGATTGTTTTGGAGCAAACTTCGTCGAAGGGTTGAGGACCTACTGTTTTGGAGAATACTAAGACAAAGGTAAAGGTCACATGGCAGGGTAAAATTAGTTATAATTTGGTTTACACAAAAGTTTGTGGAAATATTCAGGTTAGGGAATGGAATAAGGGATTCGTGTTCTGAGCTCTATCAGCAAGAGGTTAAGGTCACATGGTTTCGATCTGATCTGAACTAAATTGGGTAGAGGAGTTGAGGGTCAGGCAAATATGAAGCATTTCAATTTTGAGAGCAGTCAGTCGAATATCAAGGTGGCAGGGCAAGATCAAATGTTCGGCCCTTAGATCAACTGGTGAGCGAAGGTGTTGCACTCCCAGAGTGGTCCTTTTTGTTTCTTAGTTTTCACTTTGATGCCTCGTCTGATTTGTCAATAAAGTGTTTGGTAGGTGCAGGACCGAGAGCAGCTGTATACAGAATCAGTCTTATATGCAACTTAAGCTTAGGAGTATTAATAAATACAGGCCTGAGTGTTAGTTAGACCCCAGGCGAGGGTGAGTGGACGCGAGGTAGTAAAGCTGTCAAGGATGAGGTAGTGTTTATTGCGTACAGGACCTGTTTTACCCTTGTCATCACGCGTAGGTTACAGTGCACCTCCCCCGCCACCACCGCCATCACAGCTACACTGCATCTTTTACACACTGGTTAAGAGAGTTCGTAGTATACTTGATTTGTAATTGTTCGTGGTCATAACAATGACTTAATCGAACTGTAGCTATTGCTATGAATAGACGTGATGGAACTTAACGGACTTTCAAAACGTGTCTGTCATACCTTAAAAAGCACTAAGGCTGATTTTAGTCCATACCTGTATGAACATGATTGAAAGCAGTCTACGTTATTCTATATTGCCCTAATGGCCCTGATATGGCCAAACTGACACACACACACACACACACACACACACACACACACACACACACACACACACACACACATAGTGTCTGTTTGTCTGTCTGTCTCTGTCTGTCTGTCTGTCTGTCTCTCTCTCTCTCTCTCTCTCTCTCTCTCTCTCTCTCTCTCTCTCTCTCTCATTTAAAAGAGAAACCAGGCGCACTTTTTTCAGTCTGATCCAAGGTTGTAGGTAATGAACTCCTCCTCAGGTAAGCAGTCAAGCATCGTTGCTTTAATGAGAGTTTCTTAAGCAAGCATTTCAGGCCTCAGGGAAGATTATACGATACCACCTGACATTATTACCTGCATACATCGCAGAATTTTTACATCCGTGAAGGAGGTTATGTTTTACCCCGCGTTGGTTTGTCTGTTTGTCTGTCCGTTAGCAGCATTACTCAAAAAGTAATGAACGGATTTTGATGAAATTTTGTGGACGGATGGGCCATGGACCAAGGAAGAAATTAAATTTTGGGCAGGATCCGGATCCTATATCCACGGATCCTGATCCTGATCCTTTTTAATGGCAGTGGCATTCGCTCTCTGAGCTCTTTCTAGGTGTTTTTATTTGGGGGTTTAGGGTGAGGTAGGTGCCTTTGTTCCTCTTATGTTGAATAAAATGGATTGGTGTTCGTGGAAAGAACAAAAATAAAAGATGTCGGGGAAGATCATAGGATATTACCTGACATTATTAGCTGTATGCTGCACCTGCGTAACCCCTTTTTTGGGGGAGGGAGGGGGCACGTATCCTTCAGCCTTCTTAAGCTCCTCAATACAGTGCTGTGTTTTTAGATTCAAGAGCATCTCATGGAGCAGCCCAGTAGGTCAGTCACTCCCTAAGGATATTGACATACAAAGTGCTTCATTCCGGTGAAGACTAATATTGCGGCCATAATGGCCCCATATTTATCTCTAATGTTGTGCTTGGTAGGTTTATCACTGATGCTTTAGGACAACTTTGTTTAACTTGAGAAAGGCCATTCTTGCTAAAGGAACTGATGAAAGCTCTAACTAGCTCCATCAGTTACAGATATCTGTCCTAAACAGATTGCAGTTGTCTGGAAATAGCAAGATTAAAATGTAAAGTACGTTACTAGAACGAATGGATTAAGGTAAATAAAATCGTAGTGGTGGTAAGATTTAACCAGAATTAATGTCATAGTACTTAAGGATGTGTTAGTACAGTTTAACACCATCACTAAACGATATTTGTGCAGGGTTTTGTACTTCCTTTTTTGTGCAATATTAAGGAAGAATCAAAGGCTGAGAGCCTATAAAACATATCCCTTTCACTGGAAAGCTAAACAAAAAGCCTTAATTAAGATCAGTTTACTTCGAGAAGTGTTTACACATTGCCTTAAGAATACTGGAGTCACATCATTGTGAACAACAGATTGACGGGGACAGTTTCAGAGTTTGCTTGTTCTGTTTTTGAAAGACTGGGAGTATTAGTGAAAGACTAAGGGTTCTGGTGAAAATCTGAGAAAATGCGAATATGGTAAGTAGTAGTAGTTGTTGGCCAACTTTCATCTTATACGTGAACCCGGTTCACTGTAGGCAGAAGTTGTCGTCATATTGCAGTACATCATTTTTTTTTTTTTTTGGGGGGGGGAGTGTGGTTTGGGAGGAGGTTGAAGGACATTTCTATAACTAGGCAGTGGAACCGTCCAGCTATTTCGGTGACACCACCTGAAGACATGCCTCCAGGACAGTGGTTCCAAACCTTTTCCATCCACTGGCCCCTCTGACACAATACAAGAGCATCAGTGGTCCCCATGTGCATTTTCATCGGAAAAGGCAAACAAAGCAACATTAATTGAATGAACATGTTTTGGATGTGAGATTTTAACTTGGATACCAAAGCTAGAGTCGCTGT
>NC_137057.1:30962954-31080454 GCF_032717465.1 Coenobita brevimanus
ACACTACAATTACACTTACAAGCACTTCGCACCCTACATACAGGCTCTACCAGACAACCTAAGCCACTAGGTAGGGATACATTGGCTGTATCGTCCCTGCTTTGGTAGGGATAGGCCGGTCCTGCAGTGGACCTCAACGGCTGATGATGATATATATATATATATATATATATATTGTGTTTATATGAGAGTGTGTGTGTGTGTGTGTGTGTGTGGCCACAGAATAAAGGGTCAGGTAAGACTACAGTAAATAGATCTGCATAAATATTAAAGGTAATATGAAGATATATATCAACGAAAACATTATACTACTAGAAATAAATGTTCATATCGAAAAATCTGGGTTGGCGAGTGGTGACGAATGCGAGTCTGTGGGCATATATATAATTACCCCTGCTAGCAGGGGTACCAGGCGATGCTGGGACAAAAAGGCTATCACTCTAATCCTATTTGTCCTATTTCAGTCTTTCTACCCGCGGATGACCATGTACCTCTTAAGCCACTGTCAGGAACTTTCCCACAACAGGTCACAATTTTCATGTCTTCGTGTGTTGCAGCATGTCATCATGAGTAACGTGGCGTGACTTAGTGATGACTTAGCGCTGACGTGGAGACCTTGGTCATTCTTCGCCGTTTGTGGCGCACTATGACAATTTTTGGAACGTTAAAAAATTGTTGGCGTGGGCGCCGACAAGGAGGAGAACGTGACATGTTCTGACGGTAACGTCATTTGTCTTAGCTGTGACTTAGCGTGTCTCAGTTTGCCATAGGTTGTCGTAGCTTGTCGTTAGGTGTGACTTGACGTGTCGTAGCAATAACTTGGAGATCAGATCCCAAACACCCTTTACGACACACGAAGCTATACCTACGTCAGGCAAAGTTATACCTAAGACACGCCATGGCAACTTACGACACGTTACGTGGCGGTGTCTTGAGGTGACGTGGAGTCAAAGTGACCGTTATTTTTTAACTGAGGGATGGTAGTAGTGTGTCGTCAAGATAACGTGACGCTTCCGTAGGGTGTCGTGGGATGTCGTAACAGTGTATTTTGTGTGTCTTAACATTAACGTGACTGTGTCGCGAAATGGCCGTTTAGGTCTACCGTTTGAGGTATGGTCATGGCATTTCACCAAAATCATACCTCGAGGGTAAGATCGTGGTGATCAGGGCCATTCTCGAAGATGAACTTGAATATGAGACACAGGCCTTATGCTTTTGATGAGGGATTATAAGAGGTTCAGGAGCTTTCTGTTTCAGCTTTCGCAGACTAATGCACAGTATTTGTGCGTGCTTGTTTACTGTTACCGGTGACCTCAAATGACCTCCGGCTGGTGACCTCAAATGACCTCGGAGGTCAACCTGACATAGTCTATGTTCAAACTGGAGGTCATGTCAGTCTCAGTGCCAAAAATTGGTCTGCTGGGTCCAGTCATTCGAGTGTGTATTACGGTGACCTCAAATGACGTCAGAGGCCAACCTCACATGGCCTATGTAAGAACTGGAGGTCATGTGAGTCTCCATGCCAAAAATTGTGCTCAAAGGGTACCCAGCGATGCCCGAACCAAAAAGGCGAACACCACCGGTGACCTCAAGTGACTCAGATCCGAATTTTGACCCCCTTGAAACCATCCTTGGGTCACACTGATTCAGAATATATATGGGTCTGGGGGTGTCTGGTCATCGGTTTGGGCATCACTGAGAGACAAACAAACATACAATGTGGCTCTTTTATACATATAGATGACGATATACTGTACAGTAGTATAAGCAACTGGCCTTTATTATAATGGTCATGTTTATTTTGCTCTTGCTACTGCCATGCAAATTTCATCAAGGTTTAAGTCAGTTTAGTACACCAAACCTCTGAACTGCCGATTTTGCACGATAAAGCATGTGATCAGTCCAAAGTATAGGATATTATGAAGTGGCTAAAAGTGACTTGTGATGTTCTATCTATACAAATATATGTATATTAAGTTTGTAGACAAATATATAGATATACCGTAATATGCATGACAGCCATCTCCTAATACAGCCTTATGATTCAAGGTGTATTGCATGGCTTCGGTTCCTAAACATCGCATATCTGAAGATAAAGTCCTTGGAGCAACTCAGCAGTAGCCACGTTGTCTGCAGCAACCATCCCCGTGAAGAGTATTACTCTATCACCGGCAGATTTGTTCCTACAGCTGTACCCCTGCCTCCAGTAATAAGTATGTGTTGCACCCCCAATAGAATATTTACTCGTCTGAATGATACAGGTAGGATTTTTAATGTCTATTTATACAGAGAATGGATAGTATCAATACATAGCGAATATAAAATATACGAGTACCTATAGTATACTAAATTGACCCCTTACATAAGTCACAGTTGCATGTCACAGAATACCATTAATACTCCAAATACCATCTATTAATAGTATTGGCCATCAAGTCACTGAATCAAGAAGTAATATATCGTCATACTACTGTACCCTACCAATAGATTTCACTACCACATCCTAGTAAATTGTGGATGAGAGTGATATTAATCCACGTAAAGACCCCATTCAAGTCAGTTTACCCAGACGCAACCAGTTAATGCATAAAATTACTTCATTTAGACGATAATGATGACATGGACTGCTTCAGCTGCCATCTAATAAATCATACAGAGGAATATGGTGAGGTGAAATTATAGTTGATTTGCTATTAACGTAAAATCTATGAAAATCTATGATGTAAGGAAGATTTTTAAACAAATTACCTACATAACTGTGTTGCAGGTAGTACAAAGCTACACCCCAAAACATTTATGAAATTCATATAATGATAAATGCTTCGCGTATTACCTTCTATTCTCCTCATGTATTCGAGTTAACGGAACCGTTTATATTATTTGGCCTAACTCCGCAGGGGATACGACTCTCGAGGATCCACCAGTACATCCCGCTACAACTGCTGAAGATTGTCTCACTGTCGACATTATCAGCTGACACCAGCAGCCTATGGTAGATATTCATCGATTTCTCTTATCTTTTAGCCTTTGATAATGATTATATGTAACGTATACAACTTCATGGCAAAGACCAGTTCTGTGAAAAGAGCGCAAATTGTTGATGAACGTTTCCTGTGGTAGGATATGTGTACCCTCAGCAAATATATAAACGTACAAACCAAAAATGTGAAGTTGATATGACCTGTTATAGAATTTTCCATAAAATAGTTTTTGTGGGTGTACTGAAGCTTGTTTTGCTCAGTTATGGCGACCCACTACTCACTGACAACCTCCACTGAGTTTACTGAATCATTGAGTCATTATAGTCACGAGCTACTCGGAGCATGGTGAGGAGTTGATCAGTAAGCGTGACCAGTACACAGTCACTCTTTGCACTTGGGACAATAAAGGGCCACACTGAAATGTGGACTTTTGTCAGAAGTCACAATGCCACAGATGTCACAAGCCATAAGGGAGCATGCCATTGGCATGCTCAATGCTGGAATGTCTGTGACAGCGGTATCTGGACAATTGAATGTGCATCATTCAACCATCAGTCGCCTTAGAAGTCGGTTCCGAGAAACTGGCAGCACTGTGAACCGTCCACATGCCCGCCGACCACGTGTGACCACTCCCACACAAGATCGGCACATGCGACTCCAGCACCTGCGTGATCGCCTGCGCCCAGCCACCCGGACCGCAGATGAGACAGTCGGAATCCACAACAGGCGGATCTCGGCTCAGACGGTCAGAAATCGTCTGAGGGAGGCAGGTCTCCGCGCCCGTCGACTGCACCTGGGTTTGGACCTGACCCCCGTACGCTGGCAGAACCGACTCGACTGGGCTAACTGTCACCTTCGGTGGAGACTTGCGCGGTGGAGGACGGTGCTGTTCAGTGATGAATCACGCTATCAAATTTACCGCGCCGATGGTATGGGGACGTGTGGGCGAGCATTATGCTGATGTCAATGTCGTGCGTTGGGTGGCACATGGTGGTGCAAGTGTGATGGTCTGGGCATGCATTTGCCATGGACAGCGCACCCGGCTGCATTTCGTTGAGGGCAACCTGAACGCGCAGCGGTACCGTGACGAGATCCTGAGGCCCATTGTCGTGCCATTTGTCCGCCTCCATCACGTGACATTCCAGCACGATAATGCCCGATCGCACACTGCCAGGATCTGCACGGAGTTCCTGGATGATGAGGATGTTCCTGTCCTGAATTGGCCGGCATATTCTCCCGATATGTCGCCAATAGAACATGTTTGGGATGTTCTGGATCAGCGTGTGAGGCAAAGTGTTCCAGTGCCAGAAAACGTGCGCCAGCTCCGAGTTGCACTGCAGGAGGAGTGGGCGAACATTCCACAGGCCACCATTGAACTCTATGCGCCGGAGGTGCACCGCTTTGCGCGATGCCAATGGTGGACACACTCGGTACTGAGAGCTGTGAACTCAGACTGCTGACCCCTTGTCTCTTTAGGCTGTGATAAGTTGTGATATGTTCACAGAAATTCGTTAATAATGCTAATGTGATTTCAGTACTATGTCTAGAATAAAATAAGAATTAATGTGCGGATTTATTTTCCGTTGGATCAATAAATAAAACAAAATAACTTCTTCGTGCGTTTTTAAATTTTGTTGAGTATAGATGTCCGCAACATGTTATAATACAGAACACGCTATGGCATGTAGTTATATGTACGAATGATAGCGAAACTGTGATGAAATCATTATATTACAGAGCAGCCCCTCTATGAGCTTGGTTGTCTCCCCTGTCGCAGTGATAATGGCAAGGATAATGGTTGTGAGCAGTCTTTTACTCAGTTAACTCTCCTCATATTGACGCTGTCCATATTTCACACATATAACAATACTGTTGGTTAGGTATGTCACAATGATCCCAAACTATTTATGATATTACACACATGGTAGCATCCATTCCCTCCACCCTGATGGTCAGACTTCCATGGAAGAGGATAGAGATAGAATATCACAGCTGGAGAAGTCACTGTATAGTCAAACTTTCCTGGAAGTGAACAGAGATGTACTACCCCAGCAGCACATAGCATTGCATGGTATGTTGAAGAGCTAGTAATACATATTGCAGAGTTTAATCACATGAAAATGGTGCATAGCAATTTATCTCTACAGTCATTATAAAAGAATGTAGCCACTGCAACCATTACATTCACTCACGATGTTAAGTAGTACAGTTGTCAAAGATATTTATAATATTTTTTTTTAATACAAGGAATTCCACTAAATATGAACATGTTAGCAAAGAATAGACATAAATTAGTGTTGCTTTATCTAAAGTAGAAGAGTATTTATATATGTGTATATACGTACACAATTATCTTGTGGTATTTTAACATGCTGTTGGGAATATCAGTACCGGTATGTACCGGTAGGTAACATATTTTATGCCACCAGATTTTAATCAGAACATTCCTTACACATCGCATCAGGCACAGGCATAGTCCAAGTACGTCAGTATTGCTGACACCTAGAAATGCAGTCATTATCATTTTCCATTTTTCCTCAGATGAAGACGCCAATCCATGTGTGATGGCATATTTCCCAAGGTACCCCACGTTGATGTCTAAGTGCAGTAAAGGAGTAAATCTGCACGTACTACAGTACAGGGATTTGCACATTTGCGCAATTTCTAGACATTCTCATTGATGGGAGTCTGACACACAGTACAAACTATTTATACATTTTAAAGCAGAAAATTAAAGAAACAAGTCTTTCTATGACGGACTAACTTTGCCTACAGAATCTATACGTAACTACATGAAGGAGTTCGAGATCACCTTCAGAGGACATACAGGTAAAGTGGTGGAGGGACGAAGAATTTTTAGTCATTAGTGAGACTCTCGCCGATTTCAGCTTACATATCATTTTGTACCTCGAAGCATACGTTAAAAATTATTAAAACATACGTGATAATGAGTATTGTTTAATTTTTAAGTTTAAGAATAGAGGCATGCATGATGATATCGGCAGAGGAACAGGAAGGTGGCAAAAAGTGTGTTTTGATAGTATTTTCTGTCTCGCTGAACCCGCAACTCATCACTTCCTCACACAAATAACTCACACACTATCACCTGTATATCTATATCTGTTTCTGTCTAACTGTCTGTCTATCTATCTATCTATCTGTTTATATCTATATCTATTTCTATCTATCTATTTGTTTATCTATGTCTATTTCTCTCTCTCTCTCTCTACTGTATATATATATATATTTCCATAACAGGCACGCCCTCTTATTTACTCAATGGATGAAAAAGTAGAAAATTCACAAAACATCGTGTAATGCAATAGTTATTTTACTTTACAAAAAAGGCGACTCAAAAGATCTTACTATCGACCCATTAGCATATTGTCAGTCATTTACAAATTCATCACTAAAGTCCTTACGAACAGAATAACAACAAATTTCGTAGAAAACCATCCTCGTGAAGAGAGAGAGAGAGAGAGAGAGAGAGAGAGAGAGAGAGAGAGAGAGAGAGAGAGAGAGAGAGGAACTGCTACAGTTAAATTACATAAAGACTCGAAAAAAATTAAGTTTGAGAAGGGCGTGCGTCAGGGAGATACAGTTTCACCAAAATTATTTACAGCATGCCTAGAAAGTATTTTCAGAAAGGTAGACTTGGAAAACAAAGGAGTGAACATGGAGAAAAGCTAGACTATTTAAGAATTACTGATTACACTGTCCTAATCTCAGAAACAGCAGAGATATTGAAAGAAATATTAAATGACCTGAACAGAGAAAGTCTCAAAGTAGGGCTAACGATGAACCAGAGTGAACTAAAGTAATGTTTAATTCACATACACCAAAGAGCATCATCGGAATGAACTAAGAAATTTTTGAAGAAGTCGAGGAGCACAATTACTTGGGACAATACTAAAATTAACGACAGACCATGATAGCGAAATAAGAAGACGCATTACAATTGGATGGAAAGCATTTGGTAAACATACTGACATTATGAAATGTAGCTAACCAATATGTATGAAACAAAAAGTATTTAACGAATGTAAAACTTCAGTTATGACGTACGGTTGTGGGACCTGGAAACTGACAAAATCGATGAATAATAAACTAGTTAGTTCTCAGACAGCAATGGAAAGGTCAGTGTTAGGGATATCTTTAAGAGACAGGAAAAGATCGACTTGGATGAGAGAGCAGAGTAAAGCCAAAGACATTATAGAAGTTATATAAGAACAGAAATAGAAGTGGGCAGGCCATGTAACAAGAATAAGGGATAACAAGAGGCTGACTGACTGGACACCAAGAGATTGTAAGCGTAACAGGAAAATACCAGACAGGACGTGGAGAGATGAGATGACAAAATTGCCTGGAAAACGTGGCAAATTGGCTTAGTCAAGGTATTCGTGGGGAAGGTTTGGGGGAGGCCTTTGTTCAGCAGTGGACTAGTAATGGCTAATGATATATATATATATATATATATATATATATATATATATATATATATATATATATATATATATATATATATATATATATATATGTGTGTGTGTGTGTGTGTGTGTGTGTGTGTGTGTGTGTGTGTGTGTGTTCTTGGCTAATCCCCGCAGTGCATCTAGTTTATCCTGGTTATTCTTGTATTGTTCCAAGCGTATATCATATTGAACCACAAGTTTTCTATATTCTTCGATAAATTCTACAATTTTATTCTTGAGACCAATTCATCTTGTTGCTTTCAACATCGAATCCTTCCCGCGACTGGTGGGAAGGCGGAAAACACTAGGCAACAGGCTAAATATTTTCGCATGCGTCACGTTCTACGGGCAACTTGTTGCCATCTGTTGCATGCCACACAGTCGCATGCTACTTGTTGCCTTGTGCTGAACCGGTTGGAACACACTTGGCCTATGCGACAATGTAGCATGCCACATGTTGCCGAAGTGTTGCCTCGGTGGAATTGGGCCTTTACACAGTAGGCTATCTGTTCTCCTCCGTGCTACAGACGCTGAACCCAAATGTTTCAGATGCAGCCATAGATGCATAAATACCTCCTGATTCGGAATTTCACCTGATTTAGAGATTACCAGGTACACAATAATAATACTCTATCTATCTATCTATTGCCAGACGCCTCAATCCCGTTTGGGGTGGCCACAAACAAATCGCCTCCAAGTCGCCCTGTCCCCCGCCATTTCACTGCCCTGCTCCCAACTCACACCCCCCTCTCTCATATACCTCTCCACCCCATCCCTCCATCTCATCCTCGGCCTCCCCCTCCCTCTTCTCCCTTCTACCTCACTCACATACACTCTCTTCGTCAGTCTTTCACCCTCCATCCTCTCCACATGGCCAAACCACCTCAGTGTGTTCCTCATAACGCTTCCTATCACATCCACATCAACACCACAACGCTCCTTTATATTCTCATTCGTCAGCCTGTCTCTCCATGTGACTCCACAGGCTCCTCTTAAATAACTCATTTCCACTGCTCTCACTCTTGACTTGTGTCCTTCCAACAACGTCCAAGCTTCACTTCCATACGTTAGAGTTGGTATCACAATACTGTCATGTAGTAACTTTTTCACTTCCATGCTCACTTCCCTGTTTCTTATCACTGATTTCAAAGAACCAGCAACCTTTCTTCCCTGCTGTACCCTTTCAAGCACGTCACCCTCCAAACCTCCATCCTTACTCATCACACTACTCAAGTACTTAAACGTACTCACATTTTCCAATTCCTCACCATCCAACCTCTCTGTACATTCACTGACTTCACCTCTCTCAAAGACCATCACTTTACTCTTCCCTACATTCACCTTTAGATTCCGTTTCTTACACACACTCCCAAACTCATCCACCAAGCCTTGCAGCTCCCCCTCGTCTTCACTCAACAACAAAGTATCATCTGCAAACAACAGTACAGGGAGTTTCCAAACACTATACTCTCTCACCAGGGCCACTCCAACATCCACCTTGTACCTCTTTCATTACCCCATCCATGTACAGATTGAACAACCATGGAGACATGGCACATCCCTGTTTCAACCCAACTTTCAAAGAGAAAAATTCACTTAGTTCACCATCCACACGCACTGCAGCCTTCGCACCATCGTACATACTCTTCACAGCATTCAACAACCTCATTTCCACCCTGTTTCACTCTTTTCACCACTTTCCAGAACATTTTCTTACAGTCCCTCCACTTTACACTCAAATTCCTTCCAAATTCCTCATCCACTCTCTTTTTACTTTCTCTTACTAATCTTTTCACCTCTTTCTTTCTACATACAACTCTCTCTTCCGCCTCTCAACTTCTTCCACGCCCCTATTTCTCATCCATTCATTGTATGCTTTCTTCTCTTGTGCCACAGACTGTTTCACCTCTTCAGTCCACCATGCTGTTCCTTGCACCCCCCCTCCGTCTTCTCTTCGTTCCACACACCACATCACATGCTGCACATATTTCTTCTGTAAATATCCTACACACACCTTCCACGTCTCCCATCTGCTCCAATTCATTTTTGCCCAATCGTTCCTCCACTTCTCTCTTATACTCTGCCTTTTTCTCATCCTCTTGTAACCTTTCCACTCTCCTTGCCGCTACTCCTTCCTCTTGTCTTTCCTTTCTTCTATTCCTCCATCTTACTTGAAATCTAATTCTGGCCACCACCAAGTAGTGGTCAGAAACTCCACTCCCCCAGCCTCTATAAACTCTTGCATCCATTACACATCTTCGCATCCTTTCATCCACACACACATAATCAATCATTGCCTTCCTTTCATTCAGTTCACCACCCACCCTTCTCATCACTCGCCATGTATACCTGTGGATCATTTTATGCCTGAAGAGGGTATTGGCTATCACCAACCCCCTCCCAGCACAAATGTCCACTAATGCACTCCCATTCTCATCTATCTCAGCAGGCACACCCCACTCACCAACTATTCCATCCACCTTCACATTCCCAACTTTACCATTCATATCACCAGTCAAAAACACTCTATCATTCCTTCCAACTTTTCCATGCACACTTCTACATTTGTCCAGAACTCTTCTCTCGCTCCTCTAGCACGATCTTGCTTTGGCGCATACACACACAATCGCCCACATTTGTATTCCAACTTTCAACTTTACCCAAACAATCCTTGACCCAACTGATCCATACTGTCTTATGCTCCACTTCCATCTTTTACTCACAACTATACATACTCCTTCCTTTGCCCTCTCATTCTCATCCACTCCTGCGCATATACCCCATCCATACTCCCATTCTCTCACACTTTCTCCTCCCCATTTTGTTTCAGTTATTCCACATACATCCACTTTCGCACCCTCAAGCACCTGGACAATCTCTCTCTCTTTCACCTCATCATTCGCTCCCCTTACATTCCATGTTCCGATAATCATGTCCTTTGTCCGGTCCTTGGTCGTCATCGTTTGGTCAGTCCTTGTCTGAGACTTATTGTTTGTTTTTTTAGTTAGTTGTTTTCCGGGGAGGGCACTAACCCTCCGCCAACCCTTTTAGTCGCCTTTTACGACAAGCAGGGATACTGGGGGAGTATTCTTGAAAAAAAACCCTACCCCCACGGGTAATAATAATAATAATAATAATAATAATAATAATAATAATAATAATATTGGAATGCTAGGTGTTTTAGGGGCAGCTTCCCATCCCTCTAACGCCTAGTGTGTAGCTGAGTTCTCTTTCTAGACCGGAGCTTAGACAAATAGGAGAGAGGCAGGACACAAAAACTCAAGGCTACAACCTTACATGTGTATTACTGAATTCTACAGTGGAAGGGGTAGATGTCACGAATACAGATACACTGGATAATTATAATCCTTAGGCCTAGATATAGGTTATTAGTATCGCGCAGAATACTACTCAGGTCAAGGTCGGGTAAGGTGAATAGCACTTAGGGCAGAGGTTTATATACTATTATTGCAGGAAGCCCAAGTTATATGTTTGGGGAGTGGGTGGTATTATCTCACTGTTGGTAATTATTACTTTAACACTGGGGTCTGTGTAGGATTTTAGTATGATGCTGCATCACTAGATGGTAGCATATTCATTGTAATAGACCCGTATTTCACTGTTTGGCCGTGTTTACCGTTTTACTGTTACTTTTATTCACTCCACCACTTTTATATTGTCACTGGTGTTTCTCTCACTAACTCCCTTTATATGGTTTATTCACTGCTCTGCCTTCATGTCACTAAGTCAGAGACACTGTGCTTTCACTGTCACTCCTTTCAGGTCTGGGCATCATGGTAGTCAGGTACAAGGGCAGCAGAGGTGACCCAGCCTCCCTACTGACGGGGCTGGGTTCTGCCGGGGCCCTCTGTGTTCAGGGGCCACGGGATCACGCATAGGGACGTCCTCTCTCGTCCGGGGCTGTGGGTGGCGAAGGGTCCCTCGCTTTCGGGACTTGGGGTGGGAGTACGGCCCTTGGGGCTGGGGCCGAATAACTGCCTGAACTTCTTGCTCAGGTACCTGATGTAGGACGACGATCTCCAGTATCTGGGTGCAGGGAGGTCCTGCCCGGGGGTCCTGGGGGCAGTCTGGAGGTCCCGAGGGCTGTGGTCCCCTTTATTAGGAGATGCCTTCAGGAGGGGGCTGTGGCATTGGCCTACGATGGGGTCCATCAGGCTAGTCTTTTCTGGATCCGGTTGCAGGTAGAAGAGCCCGGTGGAAGTCATGGGGCCTCTCCAGTACTCCTCCAGGATGGGGGCTCCCTCTGGGTAGTAGGTTGATGAACAGGAGTCAGCACCTGATGGAGGAGCGGCTACCGATTGTCTCCTGCCGCAGGGCCTGGCTACTGGCCGTGGCCTCCTGGGGGCGCGTCTGCAGGCCATCACTAAGGTCCCTGGCCATGGCCTGGGGGAATGAGCTGCTACAGGCCGACTCAGGGGCACCTTCAGAGTGGCTACAGGCAGGCTTCTGATGAAGGCAGCAGCGGCTACAGGCTATCTCCTGATTCCCTCTGGAGCAGCTACAGGCTGTCTCCTGATTCCCTCTGGAGTGGCTACAGGCTGTCTCCTGTAGGAGGGTTGAGCAGCTACAGGTCGTCTCTTCGAGGGGCACCTTCCGAGAGGCTACAGGCCGTCCCTTGACGAAGGGGGGAGTGGCTACAGGCCTTCTCCTGTTTGCCTCCGGACTGGCTGCAGGCCATCTCCTGTAAGAGGGTCGAGCGGCTACAGGCTGTCTCATTGGGGACACCTTCAGAGTGGCTAGAGGCCATCTCCTGTTTCCCTCTGGAGCAGCTACAGGCCGTCTCCTGCAGGAGGGTTGAGCGGCTACAGGCCATCTTGTTAGGGGCACCTTCAAAGCGGCTATAGGCAGCCTCCTGACGAAGGCGGGAGCAGCTACAGGCCGTCTCTTGTTTTCCTCCAGAGCGGCTGCAGGCAGTCTCCTGTAGGAGGGTTGAGCGGCTACCGGCTGTCTCAGGGGTGCTGACTGGAGCTGGAGTTACAGCTTCACCCCGAAGTTGGTTGGGGATGGCTCACCTGGAAGGTATTCCTGCTATGGTGGTGGCGAGCGAGCTCCGAGTCATAGGGGCGTGTGGCCTGGGCGGACTTATGTTGTTGTTGTTGTCCTGTGTCCTGGTGCGCTGTTGGTGCTTCTCGGTGGGCTCCTTCTAGGGGTGCTAGGTCGCCCTCTGTGGCACTATACTGCATTTAAATTATTATTATTATTATTATTATTATTATTATTATCATCCATCCATCCATCCATTGCCAGACGCCATGTATCCCAGACAAGGTGGCCAAGGGCTTAGAGTTAATTGTTTTACAGGGAGGGGCACTAATCCTCCACCAACCCCACTTGACGTAGGGATGCCAACAGCATCTGGTGTTCCCAGGCGGTCACCCATCCAAGTACTAACCAGACCCAACGTTGCTTAACTTCGCTGATCGAACGGGAAGCGGTATTTTATAATTTTCATTGTCATCATTACTATTATGATTATCATTATTATTATTATTGTTATTAATATTATTACTATTATTATTAATACAACACGACTAATAATAAATATCATCAAACAGTGGACAGATATAAAGGAGAGATGAGGGTAACAAGGTCAAAGCATGAATGGTGAACCCAGTTGTTTTGAAAGCAGTCATAGATACATTGATTTCCCATGTTTCGAAGCTTCACTTGATGTAGATGTTTACAGTTATGTTTACAGTTATGACCAATCTGCGGTGTGAGGTGGATGAGAGTGGTGTGTGATCTGTGTGTGGGAGACAATGTCTTGCAGTGGAGGGACGGCGGTGCGGCTTGGCGAAGAGAAATGTGTAGAGGCTACTTCGAATTAACTGTGAGAATAAGCGCTTGGCGAAATGTGAACGATAAAATTGATAAATATCTACGCACTTTGAAATTATCGGGAATATAGCCTTAGAACTAAAGTAAATACCGACTAGAAGCAGAGAAGTAATTTGTGTGTGCGAGATACTGATGAGATAATTTTTCATTATCAACCGGTATATAATATATAAAACAAAGAATGTAAATTGCTGACACTTTAAAAGCTTAGGTTAATTAGAAAACAGCCATATACGTTTAGCGAATAGCGGAAATTAAATAAGTGAGTGATTTCGCAGGCAAAATTAAATGGTATGGTGAGATGGAGGAACGTCCCTTTTTTTTTTAAATAGATGTAGAAAGGAAAGAGATGACAAATTATGCATGATATCCGCTTCCTCTTAGATGAACTGGAGACATGACGTATGATTTATGGGAATGGCGGCGACGAACTGACAGTGAAATGTTAAACTTGTAAGGAGGTGATGCGATGAGATTAATGAACTTTGTAATTATGTCAGTAGGTGCCTTGTAGGTGTGAAACAGATGCTAAACTGTCTGAATGAAACTATTTGCATACCCCTAAATCAAATGGAAAATTATCATAGAAAATAAGCAAATGATCAGAAATGATTTTAACCTATGGCTTGGAAGAAAGAACTGATGCCTTGAAGTCGATGAACTCCGGAATTATGAGCCTTGTATGGAGAACCAGATGACAGTTTGTGCAAACTATCAAGGACCTTTCAACAACAACAACAACAACAAAAAGTAACTGGAAAATTGCCATTCAAGTTGTTGGTTTGCGGGATGAATGTGATGTGTTGAGATCTATGAATTATAAGATGAAGCGGCATGCAGTTGAAATGCACAGTAATCACTGCGGAAAATGAACCAGAAAATGGCCATAAAAAATTAAGCTGATGTTGGCGATGTGTGTGTTGACTTGCTAGATAGAAATGATGTGTTCAGATTAACTCCTGCAGGCTGATGATTTGTTACCTTTAGTCTTTTGATCCCCAGGAAATTTTACTGAAATTAGTATACATTTGTCGAACAGAATTAGTTAATTACAAGCTCCAATAACTCTTTCATAATCTGATGTCTCCCCCTAAGCTGCATAATTTTGTTTGAAAAGGGCAAAAATACAATACAAAAAGCTGTCTGACTGAAAGGATCAATGAACTCTGCAATTAAACGGTGGGTAATACAGAAACATCATGACTCTACGATAGAGGTACTATCACGAACAAAAGTCCGTTCCCCTAGCCAGCCACTGTGTCAGTCAGAAACACCTGAGGATTGAACAACGCAGCAGCTGAAAGAAGTGCCATTTTCACCCAACAGATGGCGCACAGAAATGTTTATGTAGGGAGGTTGGGAGAGGGAGGTGCGACGAGCTGATGTTTGTTTCGGCGTGCAGATAACGTAGCTTAATCACCGAATGTTGAAATGGTTACGAGTGTGAGAGCGATGGCTTACAATACGAACGATAAATAATGTTCGGTGACAATATATGTATGCGGGACGTATGTTGTAGCAACAACAGTAGTTATTTATTATGATTACTAGCAAAATACTGGAATCACACGTGTTGTTACAGCAGAGGCATATGATACTTCTTACTCATATACAGCATTTGTTATTTACCCAAGGGTCAACTTTGTTCATTGTATTGCTGCATGGGCCTATCCCAGGCATCGTGTGAGGCAAGTAATTCCAGTTCTTGGCCTGGACGGTAATGAACAATACCTTCTGGGGATTTCCTATATATTTTAGATACCCCAGAAACATGAATAATAACGTATCATGTCTGTTCCTTATTGTATATATATATATATATATATATATATATATATATATATATATATATATATATATATATATATATATATATATATATAAAGTGTGCGTTTTCGTACACTGAAGAACGAGGGTTCGCGCCCCGCCAGGGTAATAAACTTTGGGAGCGTTCTTCTGGCCACGTACTGTATTGGCGAACACAGGGGGTGCTGTGGTTGAACCAGTGTCGCATACTGTAAAGTATGTTTGCACCCAGTCGGAATGCGAGGGCCGATTACACTTGGTTCACAGACTACACACACATCCAAAGCCACTCCAACCCAACAATTACACTTACAAGCACTTCTCACCCTACATACAGTCTCTACCAGACAGCCTAAGCCAGTTGGTAGAGATACATTGGCTGTATTGTCCCGACTTCGGTAGGGATAGACCGGTCCTGGAGTGGACACTCAAACGGCTGATGACATGATATATATATATATATATATATATATATATATATATATATATATATATATATATATATATATATATATATATATATATATATATGACATTGGTATTTCACCTCATATGAAAATTTTTTAACGAGATATTACTGACAAGTTTTGGTTACGATACTTACTGCGTATAATACAATGTCTAATGAAATGGATTAGCAGTCCTAATAAACCAGTGATCAACGAGCCCAGTGCAGTCGGTGTTCGGCCTGTGGTCTCTATATCCGCACCGTTTTTTTCTTTGTCCTTGCTATTTTATTTTATTCAGGAATTATCGTGCTGCTGTACAGTATGTTCAGATTAGCTTATCATTCTGGCTCTTTTGTATTTGTTTTTTCACAAGTAGGTAATACATTTTGACATTATGTTAAATTTCTTCATATATAGCTATCATTAATTTGTGGCTTGTTGCTAAGCATTTGTTCCTCATAATGTCTGCAGAAATACAGTGTCCTCGTTATTGTGAAACTGTCACTAAGAGATGTTTTAGATTTCCCCCATCTTCCTTGCACGGGGTGAACAGCCTATGTAACTGCATAGTTACTAGCCCTAGTCTAGGAAGCTGATAGTGTCTACGATGTATGGATTGCCCATTCCATCCGCACCAGTCGAGTCAGGATAAAGCAAAGGTTTCACTCGCAGGTTTGCCTCAACTAAGGTTCGGCCTAACAAAAATCATTGTCTACATAATATGCTTTGTTTTACATTTTACCTCACTGAAGGTGCTAGTTAACCAAGAGAAAAAAACAAATACAAAAATACTACAGTGCTATTTTTGCACGTTAAACTAGCTCGTCAGTGGGGTAGAGTGGATAACAAAGAAAAATGAACACCACTTTCGTTATGTTGACCCGAGGTTAAGGGAAACTTGCCAGGTGTAACCGTAGGTGTATTTCAGTCAATAATTCCTGCACTAAACTTAGTACTTGGTGGGGAGGGAGCGCAACATTTCTTGATGATATACACATAACGGTGTGCGATGATTTCTTTATCTGCGAGATATTTAACATGTGTTGGTATTGTGTGGAATAAACTCTAATAATGTATAAGGGAAAAATAAATTACTGTTTGATATAACAGATTGTCTGAATGCTGGCCGTTTATCGACCGTTTGTGTGAAGCTGCAGAATGTGGTGAATGTTTTTGGCGTATCCGGTAGAGCCAGGATTCCGGGGGCTTGAATGATGAGTGAATGGAAGCGTGGCCTATTGAACTGGGCAAATGGACATTGCTACTCCTCACCCTGCCCTTGGGTGGGAAAGGAGGTCTGGATAATGATGATCATAAAATATTAGAACAAATACTGTATAAAAGTAAGAAGTATCATATGCCTCTGCTCTAACACTTAACACGTGTGATTTCAGTATTTTGCTAGTAATCATAATATTAAATACTGCTGTTGCTACAATAAACACCGAACATTATTTATCGTTCGTACTGCAATTCATCGCTCTCACGCTCGTAACCATATCAACATCCGCTGAATAAGCTACGTTATCTGCACGCAGATACAAACATCCTCTCGTCGTACCTCCCTCTCCCAACCTCCCTACATAAACATTTCTGTGCACCATCTGTTGGGTGAAAATGGCACTTCTTTAGCTGCTTCGTTGTTCAATCCTCAGGTGTTTCTGATTCACACAGTGGCTGGTTAGGGGAACGGACTTTTGTTCGTGATAGTACACGCGGCAAGATTTCCGACTGGACCACCTGGTTGCGGGATTTGGCTAACGCGGCAACAGCGCGCACCCGTGTGTGTGTGTGTGTGTGTGTGTGTGTGTACATGCCCGATAATTTTTCGAATCGCTAAGCTTCATCCTCCGAATTATATTATGTGGCCATTGTATTATGCAAAGATATAGGCTAATAAATATTATGTGACTGGGATAATGGGGGTGTGCACTATACTGTTTATAGTCTGAGACATAAAAAATTTTCTTGCCTTGTAGCGTGAACCACGATACAGGTTGAGTTGTGGTTCAGAAACAGAGGGCAAGTTCACCCTGAAATGGCGCGATGTAGGGGGAAAGGAGGAGTATGGGAGTGAGCGGCCAACAGTTATATATTCTTAGTCATTACAGTATAGTTATTAAGGTGTCAATGATATCCTGTATCCTAAATAATAATAAACCTATTTATTTTTATTATCTTTATATAGGCCCGATTACACACAAGGATACCCCCTCCCTTGTTAACGGAAGACATGCAGCCTGCTCCACCGCCTCGTCTCTCTCTCTCTCTCTCTCTCTCTCTCTCTCTCTCAAACTCCTCAGCTGGCTATCAGTACACACACACACACACACATTATCAGTTTGTGCTAATGAGTAATGACGTTGCATTTTGTATGTTTACCTAAAATTTAATAGTGTCAAAATACAGGTGCAATACATAACCACCTCACATTACAGATTAAGTTAACCAGTAATCAATACTTACATGCATAGTTTATGTTTCAGTAATAGTCATGGGGTAGCCATACCCACAGTGATATTTTCGTTAATGCTAAAGGTAATTGTGTGTTCAGTGGCGGATAGCCTACCAGTTAGAGGGGAGGTGGCCGCTGACACCTCCAATCCTCATAGCTACGGTGGTGAGTAGTAGTGTCACTGGAGAGGTTCCTGTTCCTCCAGTCATGTCAATAATTAAAATTAACATACTGATGAACAACCATTTCTTATGAAAAATACAAACATCCTACATGGAACTCTCAGAATACAATTATGAAGCATATTGTGGGAGCTTTCCAGCTCTCACGCACCAGTCACAGTCTTGGTCCTTTGTTTCAGTGTTGCCAGCCTGACAGTGTGCAGTTTTAATGAACATGTTATTAATGTTAGTTCTATATGCTTATTTACATTTGGAACAAAAGTATTCAAAGCAGGATTTCATTCAGTAAACAGAATACCAAATACAGTGTATATATATATATATATATATATATATATATATATATTGTTACGGAACAGAGAAAGATAATGTACACTCCATGTGAGAATACTAAAAAATCACTACTGTCCCGTAAAGTTCCAGGTTCAAAACAAAAGACTTAGGTAAAATTACAAGTTAAAGTTTAATGCTCAAACTAACAACAAAACATTCAGGACTCATAAGGATAATGTAATGGCAAAAAACAGGTTAAATATATGGTTAACTGCAATAGCCTCTATTAACACGAAATTAGCAAGAGTAAATTTATCTAAGTCAGCCCTGATAAAATGAAAATACACTGGGTAATGCTCAGTTAATGCAAGATAAATTATTACAGATACAAACTATTATTAATAATTGCTGACAATAAGAACCTTACATGAATCACAAAAACCTCATTAAGTCTACAAATTAACAACCTATGCTATACAGTACAAGAACAAAATGCAATAACACTTTTACTCAAATTACACAGCTGCTAGATGGTTGGAGACTTCCTGAGCATTCACAATTATAACTGTAAAGGGGAGGACAGAGATGTGAACAAAATGAGGAGCAGATCTAAGTGGCAATTAATGTAGAGACTGAGCTCATTATATAGGTGCCAGCAGAGCTTGATACAACTTGTAAGAAGGACGTGCAAATGAAGCCATGGGGACAAAGAGTTGACAATCCTGCTCTGAACAACAGAAAGAACGACATACTCTACTATAACGGTAGAAGGGGGGAGTGAGGCAGAACACACTCGTGATCAAACATGCAGCATACTGTGCATTAAAATTACACAAAGGATGATGAAATCATAGGCTATGTAACACCTCCCCACAAAGAAAAAGAAATTTACAAAGGAAATTTCTTATTACTCTATGACAATCTGTCTAAAGTCTAGATAAGCAATCTGCAATAACATTTTCTTTCCCCTTGACATGTTGTATGTCTAATGAATACTCCTGAAGAAGTAGACTCTATCTTGTCAATCTCTGATTTTTATCTTTAACCTTACTAAGGAATTTCAGTGGGTTATGATCGGTATAAATGACTATGGGGTCAAAACCAGAACACAAATAAAATGAAAAATGCTGTAAACCCAAAATCAAGGCCAAAAGCTCTTTCTCAATAGCTGAGTAGTTCTTTTGAGATGGAGTGAACTTCTTACTGTAATAAGATACAGGGTGTTCAATACCCTGATCATCCTCTTGCAGCAAAACAGCCCCAGCTCCTGTATCACTTGCATCAACAGCCATCTTAAAAGGCTTAGCAAAATTTGGAGTAGCGAGCACTGGCTGACTTAATAGGATAGCTTTAAGTTTGTTGAAAGAGGATTCACAGTTATCGGTCCAGACAAATTTAACTCCCTTTTTCAGTAGGTCTGTAAGTGGTGATACAAGAATTGAAAAGTTAAGAACAAATCTCCGGTAATAACCTACCATTCCCAAAAATCTTTGTAGCTCTTTCCTACTTTTAGGTCTGGGAAGATCACTTATAACCTGAACCTTAGCTGCTGGAGGTGCAACGTGTCCATCACCAATTACGTACCCAAGGTACTGAACTTTAGCTTGACCAAACTCACACTTTGATAAATTAGCTACAAGATTAGCCTGAACCAAACGCTCAAGAAATTTACTGACATGGAATAGGTGATCTTTCCAGTTGTCACTGAAGATTAATACATTATCAATATAAACAACACACCCTGCCAAACCCTCTGTTACAACATTCATGAGCTTCTGAAATGTGGCTGGTGCATTCTTCATACCATATGGCATTACAGAACATGCAAAAGTCTTTCCTAGTGTTACAAAACATGAGATCTCCCTAGCACGTTCAGTCATAGGTACTTGCCAGTATCAGTTTAACAAATCAAACTTACTTATGTACCTAGCTTTTCTGATCTTGTCTATGCAATCTTCCACGCGACGGAGAGGGTAAGTGTCTGTTTTGGTTATCTGATTAACACGTCTGTAGTCGATGCAAAGCCGCTGTGACCCACCTGGCTTAGGGACTAGAGTGACAGGAGAACTCCACTCGCTCTGACATGGCTCAATCATCTTGTGGTCCAACAGGTAGCCAAGCTCCTTCTCGATGAGAGGAACTTTCACTGGGTTCACACGGTAAGGAGGCAGTTTAATTGGCTTTGCGTCTCCAACATCGACATCATGCATCAACACAGTGGTTCTTCCTGGAGTGGCACGGAACACTTGTGGGTACTCCTGCAGTAATGCCGAAAACTCCTGTCTTTCCTCGGGGGGTAGATGAGAAAGCTTAGTCTGGAGATAATTCATGATATCAGGATTCTTCCCCAAACTATCACTCAGGCTCATGCTGCATGGGAGAGCTTCACTTGCAGACTCGGGTGGAACAGCTACAGTGCAGACTGGATTATTTTCGTCCCGCCTGTGATATAACTTTAACATGTTGATGTGACAAAGTTGCTTGTTCTTTCTTCGATCTGGTGTGGTGGTGACATAGTTGACATCACTGAGTTTCTTCTCCACGAAATAAGGACCACTAAACTTGGCTTGAAGAGGTTGCCCATGCACTGGTAGCAGAATCAAAACCTGATCTCCTGGCTGAAAGTGGCGTAACCTGGACTTCTTATCATACCAAGTCTTCATCTTCTCCTGAGCAGCTCCTAAAATCTCTCTCGCCAGCTGTAAAGCAGTGGACAGCCGTTCTTTGAACTTCATCACATACTCCAGCAGGTTGACGTCATCTTCCTCCGACAGCCAGCATTCCTTGAGTAGCTTAAGGGGTCCTCTTACTTCATGGCCAAACAGTAGTTCAAAAGGTGAGAAGCCCAGTGATTCATTTGGAGATTCTCTTGCGGCAAATACAACGAATGGAAGACCTTTATCCCAGTCTTTCTGATGTTCCAAACAGTATTTCTTGAGCATCGATTTGAGTGTTTGATGATATCTCTCCAACGCTCCTTGGGTCTGGGGATGGTAAGCTGAAGACGTGATCTGGGTGATGCCCAACTCTTTCAGAGACTGCTTGAAAACATTTGACATGAAATTACTTCCCCGGTCTGACTGTACCTCCTTGGGCAGACCAAACTTTGTGAAGAACCCCAGCAATTCCTTAACCACGTTCTTTGCTGAGATATTTCTAATTGGAATGGCTTCAGGATAACGAGTAGCCATATCAATCAGGGTCAACACATAAGAAAATCCTGAAGAAGTCTTAGGAAGAGGGCCCACAATATCCACCAACACATGGGTGAAAGGCACCTCAAAAGGAGGAATGGGAACTAGAGGTGCAACCTTTTCGGTCGGATTACACTTCCCCACAACTTGACAGGTGTGACAAGACTTACAATACCAGGAAACATCCCTGAAGATACCTGGCCAGTAGAAGTGTTTCAAAATGCGTGTCACAGTCTTCCTCACTCCAAGGTGTCCTGCCAAACTGGAATCATGAGCCACTCTAATGATATCCTGCCTACAAACACGGGGGATGACAACTTGATGTACAACCTCCCATTCACAGTCGGCTGATGCTGTTGGGGGTCTCCACTTCCTCATAAGTACTCCCGACTTTATATAATAACAAATAGAAGCACCAGCTGACTCTTCCTCACTGCAAGCAGAGTTAGCTAGACCTTTCAACTCAGGGTCAGCAACCTGCAACTCAACCAACTCTTGACGAGACAAATTATCAACACTATGCGGTACCGCCTCATCTGGTGAGTGGTCCAAATTAGCAAGAAAAGTGTCAGCTAGGATAACATCATTATCCTCTAAATCACCAGTAACTTTAGACTTAGCCCTAGTGACAGCACATGCAGGGAACACATCAGGGACATCACAATCCTGGGTCGCAGCCACTGGCTCACTAGACAACTGAGGAGCTGGACACACTTGACTTCCACCAATATCATTTCCAAGTACGAAAGTTACACCTGACATTGGGAGTGTCTCAACCAACCCAACCATAACGGAACCATTAACAAAACCAGACTCTAAATTCACTCTGCACAGAGGGACAGAGAAGTAATTATTCCCTACACCTTGTAAAATTACAGTTTCATCAGAGGAATTAACATTAGAGCCTAGAACACTGGTCAACATAAGGGATTGGCAAGCACCTGTATCACGAACTATTTTAACTGATTTCCTGTCATTACTGTCCAGAGGACTGACAAAACCATCAGACATGAAATTAGCACATGAACTCTTGAGAGTGTCACCCACGTTACTGCTCAAAAGAGGAGCTCCATCATGAGAATTTAAGTTACCCCTCAAAGCAGGTTCAGTTAACTCAGTTAAAGAATTATGGGAACTCTCAAGGGTGGACACTAGACCAATTGACTGAATATTTAAAGACTCCTTTTTGTTCACATCACGCTGTCTCCTGAAACATTTCTCCGTAGTATGACCAAGCTTACTACAATAAGTACATTTACTTTTCTGAAATCTAGAGGTGGAGCTGGTATTTACTTCCTGAGAAACATCATCTTTATTCTCTTTCCTGTTACCTGTACTCTGAGTAGAGGCAACGTACTTACTCTCAGCTTTCCCTTTTTCTTTAGAATATCTCTTGTGAGTGAGAACATATTCATCAGCTAAAACTGCAGCATCAGACAAACTATCTATTCTTTTCTCATCAAGATATAGGCTTACATCTTTATTAATACACCTCTTGAAATCCTGCAGCAAAATCATCTGCTTAAATTTACCAAAATCAGAATCCACATTCTTAGAATTTAACCACTGCTCTAACAGATCTTCTTTGATTTTTGCATACTCAACATGGGATTGCTTATCTTGCTTATAAGTTGTCCTAAATTTTACTCTATAGGCTTCAGGAACAAGCTCATAGGCCTTAAGAATCAAGCTCTTAGCTACATCATAATTATCAGATTGGTCCTGAGGCAAAGATGCATAAGTTACTTGAGCTTTACCGGTGAGAACAGTTTGAAGGAGTACTAGCCAATACTCTTTGGGCCAATTAAAACCTGTAGCTACCCTCTCAAACAACTGAAAATACTTTGTTAAATCAGATTCATTAAAAGGAGGGACAAGTTTAAAATTTTTAGCCACATCAAAATCATCAGAGCTAGATGATCCAGTTCCACCTTGTTTCATGCGATACTCATGGTCTGCCTGAATCCTAGCAATTTCAACTTGTGCCTCAGCCTCCTTAGCACGAGCCTGAAACTCAGCCTCCTTAGCATGAGCCTGAAACTCAGCCTCCTTAGCATGAGACTCCGTCTCCTTAGCCTGAGACTCAGCCTCCTTAGCACGTGCTTGAAATTCAGCCTCCTTCACACGAGCCTCCTGCAGGGTTAGCTGTAACTTAGCTAATTCAATCTGCGTTTGCTCATTTGGAGGAGTTACATTAAACAAGCTTTTATTTATCATGCCAAAAATTTGATCTTTAGAATGATGAGAGTGAACTGCAATTCCCAATTGTTGAGCAACAAGCTTAAGTTCATTCTTTGTTCTGTTTTCTACATCACACACTGTTTGCACATTTGACAAAAAATCTTTGGCTTCATCAAGCGTAGTAATAGTAGACATCATGAATAAATCACAGTCACAAAATATCAAGCAATATCCTTATGATAATATCCTGAATATCCTGATAAGAGGTCGCCAAATTTATATTACGGAACAGAGAAAGATAATGTACATTCCAAGTGAGAATACTAAAAAATCACTACTGTCCCGTAAAGTTCCAGGTTCAAAACAAAAGAGTTAGGTAAAATTACAAGTTAAAGTTTAATGCTCAAACTAACAACAAAACATTCAGGACTCATAAAGATAATGTAATGGCAAAAAACAGGTTAAATATATGGTTAACTGCAATAGCCTTTATTAACACGAAATTAGCAAGAGTAAAATTATCTAAGTCAGCCCTGATAAAATGAAAATACACTGGGTAATGCTCAGTTAATGCAAGATAAATTATTACAGATACAAATTATTATTAATAATTGCTGACAATAAGAACCTTACATGAATCACAAAAACCTCACTAGGTCTACAAATTAACAACCTATGCTATACAGTACAAGAACAAAATGCAATAACACTTATACTCAAATTACACAGCTGCTAGATGGTTGGAGACTTCCTGAGCACTCACAATAATAACTGTACAGGGGAGGACAGAGATGTGAACAAAATGAGGAGCAGATCTAAGTGGCAATTAATGTAGAGACTGAGCTCATTATCTAGGGGCCAGCAGAGCTTGATACAACTTGTAAGAAGGACGTGCAAATGAAGCCATGGGGACAAAGAGTTGACAATCCTGCTCTGAACAACAGAAAGAACGACTTACTCTACTATAACGGTAGAAGGGGGGAGTGAGGCAGAACACACTCGTGATCAAACATGCAACATACTGTGCGTTAAAATTACACAAAGGATGATGAAATCATAGGCTATGTAACAATATATATATATATATATATATATATATATATATATATATATATATATATATATATATATATATATATATATATATATATATATATATATATCATCCCTACGTGTCGAGTGGGGTTGGTGGAGGATTAGTGCCCCTCCCTGTAAAACAGTTAACTCTAAGCCCTTGGCTGCCCCATTTGGGATACATGGCGTCTGGCAATGAATGAATATATATATATATATATATATATATATATATATATATATATATATAAAGATATATATATATATAATTTGGTTTTACGCCTGGCATCCCTGAAGGGCTAAGGCGTTGCCCCTGGGTAGAGGAGTTTTGGAATGGAGCGTGTAGCATTTTATGACCGGATCCCCTTGCTGATGTCTACCAATTACCCCTGGGTGGATTCGATCCTCCGACCCTTTGGTCAGAGCGGAGTACTCTAACCCACTGAGCCACGGCTGCTACATATATATATATATATATATATATATATTGTGGTGTGGTTGTATATTACAGTGCACTCTTAGTCCTTAATTAATGACCAAAAGGGATAAGGTAAAGCTTACAAGAAAATTTACTTAACTTTACTGCATACCATAACATACACAACCAAAGAAGAAACCAGGGTTCGTTTTACAAAATGAGGATTCATATAGGCCTCAGAATACAAATAAAAAACTGCTTATTTCTTACCTAACCAGAACATACTCAGTGGAGGTTAAGTACTCACAAAGCTCTAGGAAACGTGGAGACTTCGAAGGTTAATCCAGATATAATTCACACACTAATGTAAATGGAGATGTGAACCAAAACTGGGAAATGATGCACAAACAGTGTGTTTTGTAATCAAAGTCACGTACTGAGTAGTGTTGGGGAAAAGTGCAACACAATGTGACAAAAGTGTAACGTGACAGTAAATGTGTACAAATGTGTACAAAAAGTGAGACAAAAATGTGTACAGGAATGTGTGTACAAAATGAGACAAAAATGTATCTGTACAAAAAGAGACAAAATGTGTCTCTTCACATTTTCCTTGAGCTTATAATGCAAACTTACTCCGCGTTTCTCAGCTAATTAACCACTAGGCTGTCTTAAAAATAATCTCCATCCATACAGAAACAATAGAGCCACCTGCTACCAATGAGGGCCTCATACACTTCACACAGAACCAATTGCGTGCCATCAAGAACGTGACGAAAGCACCATTTAGGCTTCTAATTGGCAAACATCCCTGCTTTGCTCCTCCCACATTACGTCACACCCAGTATTTCAAGGACAAAAGGGATTTTCTGCGTAATCTGTGAGAAAAACATCTGGTGTATTATCAGTCCAGAAGGCAAAGTTGACCCCTGGGTAAATACACGAGGGGACTAGGATTGCCCCTTACAGCCCGCAAAACTGATAAGGAAAAGATTTACTCTTCTTAACGGCTCGCCTGTCTCCTTACGTTATCACTTATTTTATATTTCACCCATTCACTACTGGGGTTAACTATGTCAGTAACACCTCCCTTCCTGCGAGAAGAAATTTCCCAAGGGGAAATTTCTGGATACTGTACAATTTAGTTCTGGACAGGTAGTCTACATGACAGTATTGTGGTACCAACTTTAACATGTGGAAGTGAAGCCTGGACCTTGTTGGTGAGACAGAAGTCAAGAGTGAGAGCAGTGAAAATAGATTATTTGAGAGGAGCATGTGGAGTTACATGGAGAGACAGACTGACAAATGAGAAAGTGAAGGAGCATTGTGGTGTGGATGTGAATGTGATAGGAAGCATTAGGAGAAACACACCGAGGTGGTTTGACCATGTGGAGAGGGTGGAGAGTGAGAGACTGACGAGGAGAGTTTATGTGAGTGAGGTGGTGGGGGGGAGAGGAAGGGGGAGGCCAAGGATGAGATGGAGGGATGAAGTGGTGAGATATGAGAGAGGGGAGTTTGAGCCGGGAGCAGGGCAATGAAATGGCGGAGGACAGGGCGACATGGAGGCGATTTGTTTGTGGCCACCCCTTACGGGATTAAGGCGTCTGGCAATAGATAGAAATTATTATTATTATTATTATTATGTTACATCGGACTCTTTCCTTATGCACACTTTTGGATACCCTATAACACCCCATCCCTCTCACGCAACATCCCAATAAAGGCCGGATAGCTTTTTGAAACACCCTGTTAACTCCTTTCCGCAGTACGCTATGTCCCAATTAAAGCGTTTCACCCTTTTAACCACCCGGTATGCCACACAGCTTTCCCAGTTAAAGTTAGATAATTGTCTATTAACACCATGTACTTATTCCTCTTGTCATTCAATAATTTTTAAAGCATCGCTAGAGCAATTTTTTGCAACACACTGTTTCTTTTTTGAGAACATGTATCTTTTGGACATCCCGTACTTCCGATTCATTCCTTGCAGCCTGCAAATCAAGGTTTTAACATTCTGAGTCCCCTGTAGTATTCAGTTTCGCATTACAGCGTCTCCTATTAGGGCGATACAACTTTTGTTCACCCAGTATCGTTGTCCTCTCACCACACATCTTTCGCAGTTACAGATGCATCTTTTTTAACACCCTGTAGCAGTTTGTCCCTGCGTTATCTCTTTTTAAGGTGATGCAACTTTTGGTTACCCTGTACCTTTATCTTCCCACCACACAGCTTTTCCAGTTAACGAAGAAACGTTTTATATACCCTATAGCATCCATTCTTCACTATCCTACCTCCCATTTCAAACTATATAACTTTTTGGACACCTGGTATCAATATTTCCGTACCATACAACGTTGCTAATTATAGTCACTTAACTTTTTCGGCACCCTGTAACTCTCCTTCCGCACCACGCACACATCTTCCCAATTAAGATCATGCAAACTTTTGAAGTGCACTGTAACTCCCCGCCTACACTACAATGCTTGCCAATTAAGGTGGAGAGAAAACTTTTTAGACACCCTGTAGCTATCCTCCATTTTCGCTTCATGCAGTAAGGTGAAGAGCAAACGTTTTCGGCAAACTGTAGCTACCTTCATTATTCTTCGTGCAATATGTATATTTTTTTTACCGTCCTGTCGTTTCTTTCTCACATTTGAGGTCAGAAAACTCTTTGACTGGATGAATGTTGTGAGGAGAAATGAATGATCAGGATTTGGCACCCCTTTTCAACATGGCAACGTCCGGACTGACTCTATCGGATACGTTTGTGTTAAGCTACAGAACGTGGTGAATATTTTTGGCGTATCCGATAGAGCCAGGATTCCGGGGGCTTGAATGATGAGTGAATGGAAGCGTGGCCCATTGGACTGGGCAGATTTGGGCTGTCTGGACATTGCTACTCCTCGCCCTGCCCTAGGGTGGGAAAGGAGGTCCGGATGATGATGATGATGATGATGATGAAAACTCTTTGACACCCTGTTACATCTCTTCTCTTGATTCTGCTTCTCAGTGTACCCTCCAATGATCGGGAAAACTCTAATGTTTTCCCATGATCGGGAAAACTCTATTGTTTTAGTATATTCAATCAGTCTATCAATCAATCTATCTATCTATTACCAGATGCTTAAATCACGAAAGCGTTGACCACAGACAAATTGTCTCCCCATATGGCTAAGGTGCCTCGCTAACGATAGACAGATACAGACAGACAGAGGTGGAGAGAGAGAGAGAGAGAGAGAGAGAGAGAGAGAGAGAGAGAGAGAGAGAGAGAGAGAGAGAGAGATGTTCCCCTGAGTTAGACCATATTAGATCATATAGCCCTGCTAGGTAACAGGAGCTCGCTTCCCCTCCCGACATGGTAGCTACCAGACGTGGCTCGAACTCACGGCACCCTTGTTCCGAGTCCGGTGCTCTACCACTAAGCCACCCTCTCCCGAGAGAGAGAGAGAGAGAGAGAGAGAGAGAGAGAGCAAACTTCATTTGATGGCTGCTTTACAGTTCCATACATCTTTTTCCTCTCGTTATTTTTTTTTTTTTTTCACTTATCTATTAACGTATAAAATTTTCATTTATTATCCGTAAACATTTTTCTAACACCTAACTGTACACTCGACCTAGTACCCTTTAAAACCACAGGAATCCATTTTATCAGCTTAGAAAATACATTGATAATTACGTTTTCTTTTTCTTTTCCTGCCTCTGAAGGAACAATGTTGCATCCGTTTGTCTTCTGTTGCTAGTATTCTGATAAATTTACTTCTGAAATCAATGCTTGCTTTCCTCCCCTCTTACCACTGGCACGAAGCGGTCATTATGCTACGCACCCTCTCTTCTTTTGAATCCAAATATTTAATGCAAAACTAACCAGTGCTCCCAGTCTATCACGCATGCAGCTGGTCAAATCTGGACCTATCTTCCTCAGTTTGTCTTCCCCACTGCCTATAATCTCCAGCTTTTTAAATGCAGTATGTTCAGGCATCTCAAGAGGAAGGAATATAGAATCTAGCACTCGTCTTTGTTTAGTTTTCTTGGGAAAGAACAAGATTTACAGGCTTCAAGGGTTCAGTTCTTAAAATTTTCCATAATCTTTGTCTGGTTCTTAATTTCTTTCATTCTTTATCCTTCCTTTTCCTTCTCCTTTGGGTGCTCTAATTTTTGCATTGAAGTTTGCCTTTTTTCTCGTTTTTTCCCCATCCATAGCTAACCACTTCCTGCTGCCCCACTTTCAGAAACGGGCATCGATTACTCGCCCCGCCTTACTAAGAGTTCCCTAATGTCTGCGTGAAAGGGTCGTTTTCGATGAGGCCCTAAAGTTCGAAACAACCAATCAACCTACTTGGTTTCGATTTTCCAGTGGTTTGATGGGACGGAGAGGGGGAGGAAGAGAGGGAGAGGAAGAGGTCGAGAGGGGAGAGGGCGAGGAGAGAGAAAGGAGAGGGAGATGGGACAAGAGAAAAAGAAAGAAGAGGAGGAGGAGGGAAGAAGTGACAACCAGACAGTTTACTTGGTTTCGGATTTCTGATGGCTTGATGGGAGGTGAGGAGGGATGGAGGGAGAGGGAGAAGAGAAAAAGGAAAAGAAGGAGAAGTGACACACACACACACGTACAGCTTTTTTCCACCACATATTTACGGGGATGGAGGTGTGTGTGTGTGTGTGTGTGTGTGTGTGTGTGTGTGTGTGTGTGTGTGTGTGTGTGTGTGTGTTTTATTAAATACTTGAAAATATATGTAATTTTCAGAGGTATAGAATGTGAAGGTAATTTTGTATGTTTTCAACTATTTCTTAAGCCTTTGATAATCGATTTATGTTGAGTGTTCTTCAACTGACTTTAGTTTTATACAGCTGGGGCAGAGTCAGATGATGCTCAACCAGATGGCTTAATGCAGGAAATGGTGAGTGCGAAAGCTATAATTAAATACATAGATTATTCATGCTGCCTTTGGTTTTACCGACGATGATAGTATACAGCAATAATAGTAATAATAATAATAATGATGAAGATGATGATAATAATAATAATAATAATAATAATAATAATAACAATAATAACGAAAATCATCATCATAACCATCATCATCCGCACCTTCTTTTCCACCTTAGGGCAGGGTGAGGAACAGCAATGTCCTGGCAGCCCAAGGCTGCCCAGTAGAATGTACCACACTTCCATTCACTCAACGATCGAGCCCCCGGAATCCCGGCTCTATCTGGTATGCCAAAAACGTACACCACATTCTGTAGCTTCACATAAACGTATCCGTTAGGCAATCCGAACTCTGTCACGATAAAAGGGGTTCCATATCCCTGATCATGCACTTCTTCCCACGACATTCTTCCGGCCAGGTCGATTTCTTGTCAGTCCTCTAACCTCACCGACTTCCATACCTCTTTTTCTCATACACTCATCCACTATATTCCTCCACCTTCTCCTTTGCCTATCTCGCCTCCTCCTTCCTTCAAATTCGCACAGATATACTTTTTTTCACCACTCTATTGTTATCCATTATCTCCACATGACCATACCACCTCAATACAATCTCTTCGATTCTGGTGTCCACAGACTTCCTCACTCCGCATCTTTCACAAATCACATTATTTCGTATCCTATCCACCCTCTGTACACCACATATATTCCCCAACAGTCCCATCTCCACTGCGCTCACTCATGACTTTTCATATTCATGTCGCACCATAGTCTCGCATCCATATGTTAAAGTTGAAGCTAATACTCCTTCATGTCAGCCTCGTGCAGCTGCAACACTCAAGCCTCTGTTTCTTATCAAGCGTTTCATAGCACCAGCTACTTTCCTACCTTGTGTCACTCTACTTTCCATTTGAAAGACTGGAGATCATAGGAAGCGGGAAATACAGACAGAGGGAGACAGTTCCAGAGTTGACTTGTTGCATAAATGAAAGACTGGGAGTAACGGTTAACTCTTGCATTAGAGAGTTGGACAGAAAAGTTATGAGAGTTTGTTGCTAGACGGGTGCTATCCACCCGTCGTAAAGGCGGAGGGATGCAAGCAGACATTTCAGAGGAGCAGTGACCATGGAAGTAACGATAGAAAGGAGATAAAGATGCAACGGTGCGACGAAGAGAGAGAGGTTGAATGGAGCCAGTAAGAGGAGGAGAGTTAATGAGACGAAAAGCATTTGACTCCACACTATTGAGAAGAGCTGTAATTGGGGAGCCTCCCCACACATAAGAGTTGTACTCTACACAGGGGCAAATAAAACCCATGTGCAGGGGTAAAGAAGGTACGGAGTCGGCTTAGCACACCTAATCTCTTGGAAGCAAATTTTTCAAGAGATGTACTGTAATATGATCTTTCCAATATAAATCCCGAGTGAATGAAACCCCAACCATGTTTAAGGATGATGCAGGATTCAGCTGGATATTATTAAACATTAGTGGCTACTCCTGTGGAAGATTCTGTCGGGTTGATAAGCATAAGAACTGAGTCTTTGATGCATTAAAAACAAGATTATTTTTACCCCAGTCAGAGATACAACAGACATTAGGTGTGTCATAACCTCATCCTTTGTTTGTTGACGTAACTGCTGAGATGGACGTTGCGGGAACCGAATGGAAAGGTGAAGGGTGGAATCATCAGCGTATGAGTGGATAGGGTTAGATTTACAGCTTAGATCATTGATGAATACAAGAGAGTTGGTGATAGGACAGAGCCCTGAGGAACACCACTGTTGATAGATCTAGGAGAAGAACGATGGCCGTCTACAATAGCAGCTATACAGTAGAACGACCAGAAAGGAAACTGTAGATGAAGGCACAGAGAGAAAGACAGAAACCGTAAGAGGGCAGTTTGGAAATTAAAGATTTATGACAGACTCGATCGAAAGCCTTTGAGATGTCAAGTGCAATGGCAAAGCTTTCGCCAAAGTTCCGAAAGGAGGATGACCAGGAGTCTGAAAGGCAGGCAAGAAGATCGCCAGTGGAGCGTCCCTGATGGAACCCATACTGACGATCAAAAAGAAGGTGGTGATAGGAAAGACGTTTTAAAAATTTTCTGTTAAGAATAGACTCGAAAATTTTTGAGACACAGGATGATAAAGCAATTGGACTATAGTTAGAGGGTTGGGAATGGTCACCCTTCTTTGTGACTGGCTGAATGAGAGCAAACTCCCAGCAAGAAGGAAAGGTACAAGTTGAAAGACTAATGCAAAAGAGTTTACCTAGGCAGGGTGTAAGCACAGAAGCGCAGTTCTTGAGGACAACAGGAGGGATTCCATCAGGTCCATATGCTTTGTTAGTACTGAGGCCAGCGATGGCAGAAAATACATCAGCTGAAGAAATTTTAATGTCAGCCATGAGGAAGTCAGAGGGGGGAAGTGATGGAGGAACAGCACCGGAATTGTCTAGGGTAGAATTGGAGGAGAAAGTCTGAGCGAAGAGATTTGCTTTATCAGTAGAAGATATAGCTACAGAGTCATCAGAGTAGAAAAGAGGAGGGAAGGATGATGAGATAAAGTTGTTAGAACGGTTTTTGGCAAGGTGCAAGAAGGAGCGGGAAGAATTCGAGTTGGAGAGTTGAGAGCATTTAGTACGGATGAAATTATTTTTCGCAGAGCGAAGAACAGACTTAGCACGAGTCCGGGCAGAAACATAAAAAATATGTGATTCAGGGGTGGGTTGGCTCTGGTACCTTTTATAGCCCCTCTCCTTGTTGCGGACAGCATTAGAACAAGCGTGATTAAAACAAGGCTTTCTTGCATTAGTCAGAGGATATGACAAAGGAATGTATGCTTCCATGCCAGAGAGAATAACTTCCGTAATGTACAAGGCATACTCAGATGGCTCTCGGCCATGGATGCACTAATCATTCTAGGGAAGATCAAAGAAGTACTGCCTGAGGGCCTCACAATCCGCAGCTCCAAAGTGCCACAGTTGACGCAGGGTGCTGTACAAGCTGCTTTAGGTCATTAAGGATAGAAAAGATGTAGGCTTATTGACCGGGCACGACGCTCACAGACATCAGCAAAATTCTTCACTAGTCTACCAAGTTCTTGTCTGGTTTTGCAAGTAGTACTGCATCATCAGCATACAACAAATTTGAGATATTCCATGGATCACCATTCATTACCAACTCCATCCCTCTCTCCATTACTCGTGTTTTTACTTCTCTCCTCACCCCATCAATATATATATATTATAGATAGATAGATAGATGGGTAGATATTGGACAACCACTGGGGACATGACATAATTTTGTCGCACGCCCACACTGTTGGTGAATAATTCACTTTAATGCCCATTTACTCTTACACATACGTCAGTACCATAATAAAAACTCTGAACGGCACCTAGCAGCATACCATCTACACCGCACATGCAAAAAACCTTCCATAGTCATTCTCTGCCTACTTAGTTGAATGCTTTTTCCAGATCCATTAATGACATAAACACCTTGTAGTCCTTCTTAAGCCTTCACAATATGTCATACTACAGATATTTGATCCACACATTCTGTGCCACTCCTAAAGTCATCCTGTTCATCACTCAGTAGGACTTCTGATATCTCGTACTTTCTTTTTAATAATTCTTCCTTGTACCTTATTTCCCAACAACACTCAATAAACTTGTGCTTCGATAAGTCTTGCACTCACTTCTCTCACCTTTATTTTTGTACATCAGTACAATCACAGTCTTTTTCCACTCTGCTGGCACAGTTTCGCTAATCCATGCCTTCCTACATATCTCCAACTTCCATTCCGTTCTTTGCACTACACCTAATCAACTCTGCATACACCTCATCAACCACACCTTTCCAATTTTTTCAGCCTCTTCACGGCATTCTTCACCTGTTCGAGTCACGTTTCTTGGCATTACAATCCTTCTCTGCACACCACTAAAACAAATTATGTCTACAGTAGCTCTGGTCTCTCTATTCCCATTCATTAGGCTTTCAAAATAGTCTTTCCATCTGGTCCTTACTTCATTCCCATGGGTTAATAATCTACCACTTACATCCTCCACACTTTCACATTTTTTTCCCGCTGTCACTTCTTCATTTCCTCACCTCTTTCCAGAATAACTTCCTATTTTCAGAGTAATTTGCATTCATTTTTCTTCCTAGATCATCATTTGCCTCCTTTTTCCTCTTCACTAGTCTCTAATGATAATAATAATAATAATAATAATAATAATAATAATAATAATAATAAAAACGAATGAAAAGCATTCGGAAGCCGAATGCTAATCACCTGCAAGATTATGCAGTTGGCATAATACTAATAATAGTGATAGCGATAATAATGGTACTACTGCAACTATTACTATCACCACCACCACCACCACCATTACTACCACTACTACTACTACTACTACTACCACTACTGCTGCTACTGCTACTACTACTACTACTACTACTATGATATTAATAATGAAAGAAAAGCATTCGGGAGACGAATGCTAATCGCCCGCCAGAATATGCTGTTGGTCAAGTCCAAGATTTAGGGCATATCTTGATACTCTGGAGGTTTCCTGTTGATAGCTCAAGCCGTTCATGAGATATAATGGTGCTATAGGGGGTCGATAAAAACTAATTAACCTTTGGCAGCCGCTTTGGTGATCTTGGCCTTGACCCCGAGTGTCCACTTTTGAACTCGTCCAAGATTTAAACCATATCTTGATACCCTGAAGGTTTCATGTTGACAGTTCAAGCCGTTCATAAGATATACTTCGTAATGGGAACACACACACACACACACACACACACACACACACACACACACACAAGGGCGCGAGCTGTTGCCACGTTAGCCAAATCCCGCAATCAGGTGGTCCAGTCGGAAATCTGGCCGAGTGTACGTACCATGAAATGAGGTCAAAGTATATGCCGGGATATGACAAAGCAAGCATTAGTGAAATTTGCGGTGAATTTTAGATACGCCTAACCCAAACACACACTGGAGAAAAGAATCAAGAGATGAAAATTTTATATGTGTGAAATAGATACCATTAGTGAAATCCATGGTCGCATTCAGTTAAATCTACCTAAACACAAATAGAAAATTAAACATGAAAATTTTGCTGTGGTGTACAAAAAATCTACCATAAATGAAAGATGGGGTAATGAGAAAATACTGCTTAGTGAAACTGGGTAATATTCAGTCAAGTGTACTTATAACTAGTTAAATCTACTCTCCAAACAGATTCAAAGTATTTGTCACTCACTAACACTGCCACTTCAACAGAAACCGACTCCATGTGGACTTCTCACCCTGCACATCGTATACACCTCCCTCTTGTAGTCTCTTGCACCAAGCATGGACGGAGGTGGATCACTTTTCCTCTGGAAGTAGGTAAGCATGACCAACCTGATGTTTCCCCTATATTTCTATTCAATCACATGACTATTCGTTTAAAATTTATGATATAGTTGTTGTTATTTATTTGTTATGTCCATCTGTAGTGGTGGAGGCAATGTGACAGGTCTGTCCGTCTGTGCGTGCCTGGGTCCTTGTGTTCCCAACGCTCTTGTGGGCGCGATATCTCCTGAGCCCCTCGACGGATTTCCACCAATCTTTTGTCAGTGATGCAATATGGGGAGGTGATAAACTGGTTTGGTCAGATAGGTTAAGAGGTCAAAGGTCAAAGTTATAATTATGGAGTTGACTTTGTTTATCCTTGTGGGTCCGATATTTCCAGAAACCCTTGATGGATTTCGACCAGACTTTTGTAGTGATCCAGTCTGAAGGGACGAGGAACTGATTAAGTCAGCAAAGTCAAGGGATCAAAGGTCAAGGTCATGTGATTCTGGCGGGATATATCCTGAACCCCTGGACGGATTTCGACCAAACTTTTGTCAGTGATAGCGTATCTAGGAAAAGTGAAATAATTAGGTCAGCAAAGGTCAAGGGGTCAAAGGTCAAGGTCATTTTGGGTTAGTATAGTTTATCTTTCATCTCCTTTCAACCTACAATCAACCCTGTCATGCAGGTTTTAAGGTGGGTCTGTGCACAATGCTTGACTGAGGCATACCGAGCAAAACACTGTGTCCACAGGACGGACACAAGTTCTCGGCATTTTTTCAATATTATTATTATTATTATTATATTCATCATCATCAATGCTGCAAAGCAGGATGATATTTTCCAGAAGTCGCCATACTGTATACTGTACTGCTATACTCAGGCTGTGTGTGTGTGTGTGTGTGTGTGTGTGTGTGTGTGTGTGTGTGTTCCCATTATATCTCATGAACAGCTTGAGTTGTCAACATGAAACCTTCAGGGTATCAAGATATGGCCTAAATCTTGGACAAGTTCGAAAATGGGCCCTTGCGGTCAAGGTCAAGGTCACCAAAATAGCTGGGGTAAAAATAATCTTGTTGTTTTTAATGCATCAAAAACTCAGTTTTTACATTTATCAACCCGACACATTCTTCCACAGAAGTACCTTCTAAGGTTTAATAATATCCAGCTCAATCCTGTATCATCCTTGAACATGTTTGGGGTTTCATTCACTCGGGACTTATCTTACAAAAATTTATTGCATCTCTTGTAAAATCTGCTTCCAAGAGATTGGGTGTGCTAAGCCGACTCCGTACCTTCTTTACCCCTGCACAGTTGTTGACTTTATACACGGGTTTTATTCGCCCCTGTTTAGAGTACAACTCCCATGTGTGGGGAGGCTCCCCGCATACAGCTCTTCTTAATAGTGTGGAGTCAAAGGCTTTTCGTCTCATCAACTCTCCTTCTCTTACTAGCTCCCTTCAGCCTCTGTCTCTTCGCTGCACTGTTGCATCTTTATCTCATTTCTATCGCTACTCCAACGGTCATTGCTCCTCTGAACTGCCTGCTTGCGTCCCTCCACCTCTACGACGGGTGCTATGCACCCGTCTAGCAAAAAATTCTCATCCCCTTTCTGTCCGACTCTCTAATGCAAGAGTTAACCGTTACTCACAGTCCTTCATTTATGCAACAGGTCAACTCTGGAACTGTCTGCCTCTGACTGTATTTCCTACTTCCTGTGATCTCCAGTCTTTCAAACGCAGTGTGTCCAGGCATCTTGAAATGAACGGATCTTGAATTTGGCTCTCTTTTGTATTGGTTTAGTTTTTTATTTCTTTGAAGGAACGATTTGCTGGCTCTAGGCCTTTGGTTCCTTCTTTTTTGCATTAAAAAATAAAAAAATAAATAAAAAAAATGTTTTTATCGCCCGGCTTTAGCACCATTATATCTCATGAACTGCTTGAGCTATCAACATGAATCCTTCAGGGCATCAAGATATTGCCTAAATCTTGGACTTGACCAATAGCAAATTATTCTGGCGGGCGTTGGGGCATTCGGCTCCCGGTTGCTTCTCTTTCATTATTATTATCGTTATTATTATTACTGTCATTATTATTATTATTATAATTATCATTATCATTAGAGACTAGCGAAGGGAAAAAGGAGGTAAATGATGATCTAGGAAGAAAAATAAATGCAAAATACTCTGAAAATAGGAAGTTATTCTGAAAAGAGCTGCGGAAATGAAGAAGTGACAGCAGAAAGAAATGTGAAAGTGTGAAAGATGTAAGTGGTAGATTATTAACCCATGGGAATGAAGTAAGGACCAGACGGAAAGACTATTTTTAAAGCCTGATGAATGGCATTAGAGAGAGCAGAGCCGCTGAAAACATTATTGGTTTTATACTCTCGCACAGGTGATCGACGCTGTGAAGCTGAAATGGGAAAGCAGTTGGGGTTGATGAGGTGTATGCAGAGATGAATAAGTGTAGTGGAGAGAGCGGAATGAGGTGCTTGTTGGAGATACGTAAGAAGGCATGGATTAGTGAAACTGTGCCAGGAGAATGGAAAGAGGCTGTGATTGCAACCTTGTACAAAAATAAAGGTGAGCGAAGTGAGTACAAGAATTATCGAGGCATAAGTTTGTTTACTGAATGTTGTAAGGAAAGGTATATGAAAGAATTATTATGGAGAAAGTAAGAGAGATATCAGAAGTCATAGATGAACAGGGTGGATTTAGGAGTGGCAGAGGATGTGTGGATCAAACAGTTGCAGTGACACAGATAGTGGAGAAGGCCTGTGAGAAGGCCTGTAAGTTGTTTATGGCATTTATGGATCTGGAAAAAGCATACGACAAAGTAGACAGAGAAAGATCGTGGAAGGTTTTGTGCATGTACGGTGTAGTACCTCCATGGTGTAGATGGTAAGCTGCTAGGTGCCGTCTAGAGCTTTTATGACGGTAGTGAGGCATGTGTAAGAGTAAATTGGCATCCACGTGAATGGTTCACGATTGGGGTGGGCGTGCGACAAGGTTGTGTGATGTCCCCATGGTTGTTCAGTATATATATATGGATAGGCTGATGAGAGAAGTAAAAACACGAGTAATGGAGAGGGGGATGGCGTTGGTAATGAATGGTAATCGATGGAATATCTCAAATTTGTTGTATGCTGATGATGCAGTTCTGCTTGCAAGTACCGGGCAAAAACTTGGTAGGCTAGTGCAGAGTTTTGCTGATGTCTGTGAGCATCGTGCCTTAAGAGTAAATGTAGAAAAGAGTAAAGTGATGGTAATCCAGAGAGGTGACTTCCAATGTGATGTTACAGTGAATGGAGAGAGACTGGAAATGGTGAGATAGTTAAAATACCTATCTACAGTGATCGAAAAGAAAGGATAATGTGCAAAAGAAATGGAAAGTAGAGTGACACAAGGTAGGAAAGTACAGTATTGTAGCTGGTGCTATGAAGGCCTTGATAAAAAAAAAAAAAAAAAAAAAAAAAGAGGCTTGAGTATTGCAGCTGCGTGACGCTTACACGAAGGGGTGTTAGTGCCAAATTTAACACATGGACTGTGGTGTGACATGAAAATGAAAAGCCAAGAGTGAGAACGGAGGAGATGGGACTGCTGAGGAATGTAGGCTATGTGGCGTACAGAGAGTGGATAGGATGCGAAATTATGAGGTTTGTGAAAGATGCAGAGTGAGGAAGTCTGTGGGCACCAGAACTGAAGAGAATGTACTGAGATGGTATGGGCATGTGCAGAAAATGATTTTATTTTTTTTTAATGTGAGGAAGAAGGAACCAAAGGCTAGGAGCCCGGAAATCGGTTCCTTGCAAGAAAAAAACAAAAACAATAGCCTACAAAGAGAGCCAAATTCAAGATCCGTTCATTTCCGGATACTTGGACACACTGCGTTTGAAAGACTGGAGATCATAGGAAGTAGGAAATACAGACAGAGGGAGACAGTTCCAGAGATGACCTCTTGCATAAATGAAGGACTGGGAGTAACAGTTAACTCTTGCATTAAAGAGTTGGACAGAAAGGGATAACAATAGAGTGGTGAAAAAAGTATACCTAAGCGAATTTGAAGGAAAGAGGAGGCGAGATAGGCCAAGGAGAAGGTGGAGGGATATGGTGGATGAGTGAGAGGAAGAGAGGTATGGAAATCGGTGTGGTTAGGGGCCTGACAAGAAATCGAGTTGGCTGAAAGAATGTTGTGAGAAGAAGTGCATGATCAGGGATATGGCACCCCCTTTTTAACGTGACAGCGTTCGGACTGACTATATAGGATACGTTTATGTGAAGCTACAGAATGTGGTGAAAGTTTTTGGCGTATCAGATAGAGCCAGGATTCCGGGGGCTTGATTGTTGAATGATTGGAAGGCTGGCCCATTGGACTGAGCAGACTTGTGCTGTCAGGACGTCGCTGCTCCTCATCCTGCCCTAGGGTGGGAAAGGAGGTGCGGATAATGATGTTGATGATGATGATTTTCATTATTATTATTATTATTATTATTATTATTATTACTACTACTACTATCATCCTCAGTATACCGAAAGGCAGCATGAATAATCTATGGATTTATAGCCTTTCGCACTCTCCCTTTCCTGCATTAAGCCATCTGGTTGAGCATCATCTGACTCTGCCTCAGCTGTATAAAACTAAAGTCAGTTGAAGAACACTCAATGTGTCTCGATTATCAATGGCTTAAGGAATAGTTGACAACATGTGAATTTACCCTCAACTTCTATACTTCTGAAAAATGCATAGGCTATATATTCAAGCATTTAATAACACAGACTCACACACACACGCACACACACACACACACACACACACACACACACACACACACACACACACACACACACACACACACACACACACACACACACACACATCCATCCATCCCCGTAAATATGTGGTGGAAAGAAGCTGGAACGGAGTAATTTTACTCTACGTGTGTGAGTGGTGAAGCCAGTGAATGTACAGTGAGGCTGGATGAGGAGGAAATGGAAAATGTGAATACGTTTAAGTACTTGGGTAGTGTGATGAGTAAGGATGGAAGTTTAGAGGGTGAAGTGCTTGAAAAGGTACAACAAGGAAGAAAGGTTGCTGGTTCCTTGAAAGCAGTGATAAGAAACAGGGAAGTGAGCATGGAAGTGAAAAAGTTACTACAAGACAGTATCGTGATACCAATTCTAACGTATGGAAGTGAAACTTGGACGTTGTTGGAAGGACACAAGTCAAGAGTGAGAGCAGTGGAAATTAGCTGAGAGGAGCATGTGGGGTCGTATGGAGAGACAGACTGACAAATGAGCATGTGAAGGAGCGTTGTGGTGTGGATGTGGATGTGATAGGAAGCGTTAGGAGAAACACAATGAGGTAGCTTGGCCATGTGGAGAGGATGGAGAGTGAAAGACTAACGAGGAGAGTGTATGCGAGTGTGGTGAAGGGAGATGGAGGGGGAGGCCAAGGATGAGATGGAGGGATGGAGTGGGGAGGTATATGAGAGAGGGGTGTGTGAACTGGGAGCGGGGCACCGAAATGGAGGGGGACAGGACGACATGGAGGCGATTTGTTTGTGGCCACCCCTTACGGGATTAAAGGGTCAAGCGATGGATAGATAGATATTGTGTGTGTATGCGTGTGTGTGTGTGTGTGTGTGTGTGTGTGTGTGTGTGTGTGTGTGTGTGAGTGAGAGACTTCTCCCTCCTGTCCTTTCTGCTCTCGTCTCCCTCCATCCCTCCTCACCTCCCATCAAGCCACCAGAAAATCGAAACCAAGTAAACTGTCTGGTTGTCACTTCTTCCCTCCTCCTCCTCCTCTTTTCCCTTTTTCTTTTTCTCCCATCTCCCTCTCCTTTCCCTCTCTTCCCCTCTCCTTTCCTCTCCCTCTCTTTCTTCCCCCCCCCCCCCGGCCGTCCCATCAAACCACTGGAAAACAGAAACCAGGTAAGTTTGAGTGTCTGTGTCGAACTTTAGGGCCTCATCGAAAACGACCCTTTCACCCAAACTTTAGGGAACTCTTAGTCGGCAGAACGGGACGAGGTACTGATGTCCGTTTCAGAAAGTGAGGCGGCAGGAAGCGGTTGGCTGTGAATGGGAAGAAAAGGGAAAGAAAAAAAAAACATTAATGCAGAAATGAGAGCACCCAAAGGAGAAGGAAAGGAAAGGAAAAAGAACGAAAGAAATTAATAACCAGGCAAAGATTATATGGATAAATTAAAGAATTGAATCCTTCGAGCCTGTAAATCTTGTTCCTTTCGAAGAAAACTAAACAAAAATGAGTGCTAGAATCAATATTCCTTCATTTTGAGATCCCTGAACATATAGGCTGGTAGTATTAAACAACCTCTTCCCCTTCTCGCAAAGTATCTTCGTGAAGAGGCTCTTCCCAGTTTGGTACCTTTAAACTTCAGCCGAGCAGCCTCTTCCCAGAAGGAGAATACGGAAGGGTTGGTATGCTGCGGGGGTGCTCTCTGTGAGAGAAATTGTTAGACTGGTACGCCGGAGGAACGCATGTTTGCCGTCATCTGTTTTATGTTTACTCCCTCGTGTGATATATTGCGAAAATAATATGCTAAATCTGATAAACAATGTCTCCGAATCAGTCCAATGGTAGGAAATAATTTTCATACTTGATACTTTAATACTTGAGAGGGGGTCCAATGGTGGTTAGGATTACGGCAACTAGAATTTAACGGTTTTGTTTGGTGGTTCAGTTAGATTAGAAATAGGTTACTTTGGATCAGGTCAGGTTATCTAACAGACTTGTACACCATTCCACTTTTCATTACTGTCTTCAGAAAGGTAAGTACGTGGTATAATATAAGGCAGTGATTAGGATTACGGCAGTTAGAATTTAGCGCCGACTTCCGTAATCCTAACCACGGTTAGGATTACGACAGCTAGAATTAAGTTGTTTGGTTTGGTGGTTCAGTTAAGTTAGAAATAGGTTAGATTAGGTTAGGTCTGGTCAGGTCAGCTTTAGGTAGGTTGGGCTAATACTGCTACAGTTCAGCTTCAAACGCTAGAATTTAGCGGTCATGTTTGGTTTTTCTGCTGTGTTAAAAATATGTTAGGTTAGGTTATTTAGGTTAAATTATGGCTACCGTAAAAAAGAAGCGATTAGGATTACGGCAGCTAGAATTTAGCGGCGATGGCAGTAACCTAACCACGGCCTTAAATATACCACGTGCTTGTCTTTCTGAAGACAGTAGTGAAAAGTGGAATGGTTTACAAGTCTGTTACATAAAGTGCTCTCGGAAATAAGCTTTGAAGTTGCCTGGATCACCACTGTATGAGACACAGGTAACTTGAGAATGATAGAAGTCAACGACTGGGCTGTGCGCATATAGCAGTCACTGAGCTGATCGTAAATTGGTAGCACCAGTCTCCTAAAAATCTATAAATAAAGTTAGTATCACACACAAAAAAAAAGGATAACAAACATTTAAAAAAATTGCAAATGCATTTCGTGAATGTAAAGGTACTAACTAGTTACATGAATATGATATCAGTATAAAAAAAGATACGAAGATATTTGGGAAGAGGCGGGTGATGCTCCTGCTTCATATTCCAGTACTTTCAACCCCGAGATACCTCTTCGCGCGCCGTACGAGGAACCTCTTCGCTTTAAAACTACGGCTGGCGCGACGAAGAGCTTGCTCGTGCGAAGAGGTGGTTTAATACTACCAGCCTATAGCATTTAAAAACGTGGAGGTTACAGGCAGTGCGTAAAACAGACTGGGGAAGACAGTTCTAGAGTTAACCAGCTGCATGTTTGAAAGACTGAGAGCACTGGTTAGTTTTGCTTTAAATGTTTTGTTTCAAAAAGAAGAGAGAGTGCGTAGAATAACGAGTGCTGCGTGCCCACGGTAAGAGGGAAGGAAAGTAAGCTTAGAATTCAGATGAAAAGTTATCAGAATACAAGCAACAGAGGAATAACAGATACAACATTGTGGTTCATTTTGAGGAAGAAAAAGAAATAAAAGAAAAAGAAGAGATAAATGTATTTTCTAAGTCGGTAACATGGTTTCTTGTGGTTTTAAAAAGTCGTAGGTGGAGTGTACAGTTAGGTGGTAGGAAAATGATTTCGGATTATGAATGAAAGACTGTATTCGTAAATAAATAAATCAATAAATAATTACGAGAGGAAAAAGATGTACGGAATTTTAACGTCGCCATCAAATGCAGTTTGTCACCTTCCCCCCCCTCTCTCTCTCTCTCTCTCTCTCTCTCTCTCTCACTATCTATCTGTATATCTATCTATCTATCTATCTATTTTTCTATCTAGCTCTCTGTTCACCTGTAGCTCTCTGTATCTATCAATCGATAGCAGGCACCTTAAACCCATAAGTTGAGATAATTTGTACGTGGTCAACCCATACGTGATTAAAGCATCTGGCATTTGACAAAGCCATAAACAGACAGATAGATATAAATAAATAGATTGAATATTATAAAATAATAGAGTTTTCCCGATCATGGGAGGGTACAATGAGAAGCAGAATCGAGAGAAGAGCTGTAACAGGGTGTCGAAGAGTTTTCTGGCCTGGAATGTGAGAAAGGACAGGATGGTTAAAAAGGAATATTGCACGGAAAAATAATGAAGGTAGCAACATTTTGCCGAAGAAGTTTCCTCTTCACCTTACTGCGTGAAGCGAAAGCGGAGGATAGCTACAGGGTGTAGAAAAGTTTCCTCTCCACCTTAATTGGCAAGCACTGTGGTGCAGGCGAGGGAGTTACAGTTCACTTCAAAAGTTTCCACGGTCTTAATTGCTAAGATGTGTGCGTGGTTCTTTAAGGAAGTTACACGGTGTCGAAAAAGTTAAGTGAACATAATTGGCAACGCTGTATGGTAAGGAAATATTGATTCCGGAAGTCCAAAAAGTTATATCACTTTGATTGGGAAGTAGTGTACTGCAGAAAGGATGCTACAGGGTTAGTGCCCCTCCCCGGAAAACAGCTAACTAAAAAGACAAACAAGAAGCCTTGGACAAGGACTGACCTAAAGTTGACGACCAAGGACCGGACAAAGGACATGGTACGGATCGCGACGTGGAATGTAAAGGGTGCGAATGATGAGATGAAAGAGAAAGAGATTGTCCAGGTGCTTGAGGGTGCGAAAGTGGATGTATGTGGAGTAACTGAAACTAAATGGGGAAGGTGAGAGTGTGAGGGAATGGGAGTATGGACGGGGGAAATGTGCAGGAGTAGGTGAGAATGAGAGGGCAAAAGAAGGAGTGTTCATTGTTATAAGTAAAAGATGGAAGAACATAAGAGAGTATGGATCAGTTGGCTCAAGGATTGTGTGGGTAAGATTGAAAGTTGGAACACAAATGTTGGCAATTGTGTGTGTATGCGCCAACGCAAGATCGTGCAAGCAGAGTGAGAGAAGAGTTCTGGACATATGTGGAAGTGTGCATGGAAAAGTTTGGAAGGAATGAGAGAGTGTTTTTGATCGGTGATATGAATGGTAAAGTAAGGAATGTGAAGGTGGATGGAATAGTTGGTGAGTGGGGTGTGCCTGTTGAGATAGATGAGAATGGCAGTGTGTTTGTGGACATTTGTGCCAGGAGAGGGTTGGTGATAGACAATACCCTCTTCAGGCATAAAATGATCCACTGGTGTACATGGCGAGTGATGAGAAGGGTAAGTGGTGAACTGAATGATAGGAAGGCAATGATTGATTATGTGTGTGTGGATGAAAGGATGCGAAGATGTGTAATGGATGGAAGAGCTTATAGAGGCTGGGGGAGTGGATTTTCTGACCACTACTTGCTGGTGGCCAGAATCAAGATCCAAATAAGATGGAGAAATAGAAGAAGGGAAGGACGGGAAGAAGGAGTATTCGTAAAGAGAGTGGAAAGTTTACAAGAGGATGAGAAAAAGGGAGAATATAAGACAGAAGTGGAGGAACGATTGGGTAAATATGAATTGGAGCAGATGGGGGCCGTGGAAGGTGTGTGCAAGATATTCACAGAAGAAATATGTGCAGCATGTGATGTGGTGTGTGGGGTGAAGAGAAGACGGAAGGGGGTTCAAGGAACAGCATGGTGAAATGAAGAGGTGAAACAGGCTGTGGCACAAAAGAAGAAAGCATACAATGAATGGATGAGAAATAGAGGCGTGGAAGAAGTTGAGAGGCGGAAGAGAGAGTTATATGTAGAAAGGAAGAGAGAGGTGAGAAGATAAGTAAGAGAGAGTAAGAAGAGAGTGGATGAGGAATTTGGAAGGAATTTTAGTGTAAATTGGAGGGACTGTAAGAAAATGTTCTGAACAGAGGTGGAGAGAGAAAGACAGGGTGGGAGTGAAGTTGGTCAGGGAGTGAAAAATAAAAATGGTAGATTACTAGTGGAGAAGGGAGAAAAAGTGAGCAAATGGAGAGAACACTTTAAGGAATCAATGAACATAGAGAATGGAAGTAATGCGAGTATAAGTGGCTGGGGAATGAGTGGGAGTAGGAGGGAGGTGAGAAGACAGGAAGAAATCATTAGGATAGAATTTGTGGAAGCAATGAAGAATGTCAAATTGGGGAAAGCCCCAGGAATTGATGGAGTGTGTGGTGAAATGCTGAAGCATGGGGGAGAGATAGTAGTAGAATGGATGTGGAAGATGTGCAGATTGGCCTGGAAGGAAGGTAGAGTTCCGGAGAATTGGAAGTCAGGTATAATTATTCCCTTGAACAAAGGAAAAGGGGAAAAAGAAGTGTGTGGTAATTATAGGGGCATTTGTCTTCTTAGTGTAATAGGAAATGTGTATGGTAAGATACTTATTGACAGAGTTAGGGAAAGAACAAAGGAATTAGTTGGAGAAGAACAGGGAGGCTTTAGGAAGGGAAGAGGTTGTGTAGATCAGATATTCATTCTAAGATCTTTAGCGGAAAAGTTTCTAGAGAAGGGAAAGAAGTTGCACAATATGCGGCCTTTCTGGATTTGGAGAAAGCATATAACGTGGTGGATAGACAAGGATTGTGGAAAGTATTAAGAATATATGGAGTAGATGGGAAGTTGTTGAATGCTGTGAAGAGTATGTATGATGGTGCTAAGGCTGCAGTGCGTATGGATGGTGAACTGAGTGAATTTTTCTCTTTGAAGGTTGGGTTGAAACAGCGATGTGTCATGTCTCCATGGTTATTCAATCTGAACATTGATGGGGTAATAAAAGAGATACAAGGTAGGGCAGTGGGTGCTTGAGTGGCCCTAGTGAGAGAGGGTAGTGTTTGGATACTCCCTGTACTGTTGTTTGCAGATGATACTGTGTTGTTCAGTGAAGACGAAGGGGAGCAAGGCTTGGTGGATGAGTTTGGGAGAGTGTGTAAGAAACGGAATCTAAAGGTGAATGTAGGGAAGAGCAAAGTGATGGTCTTTGAGAAAGGTGAAGTCAGTGAATGTACAGTGAGGTTGGATGGTGAGAAAATGGAAAATGTGAGTACATTTAAGTACTTGGATAGTGTGATGAGTAAGGATGGAAGTTTGGAGGGTGAAGTTTTTGAAAGACTACGACAAAGAAGAAAGGTTGTTGGTTCCTTGAAAGCAGTGATAAGAAAAAGGGAAGTGAGCATGGAAGTGAAAAAGTTACTACATGACAGTATTGTGATACCAACTCTAAAGCATGGAAATGAAACTTGGACATTGTTGGAAGGACACAAGTCAAGAGTGAGAGCAGTGGAAATAAGTTGAGAGGAGCCACTGGAGTCACATGGAGACAGGCTGACAAATGAGGATATAAAGGAGCGATGTGGTGTGGATGTGGATGTGATAGGAAGCGTTAGGAGGAACATACTGAGGTGGTTTGGCCATGTGGAGAGGATGGAGGGTGAGAGACTGACAAGGAGAGTGTATGTGAGTGAGGTGGAGGGGGGGGGAGGGAGGGGGAGGCCGAGGATGAGATGGAGGGATGGAGTGGAGAGGTATATGAAGGAGGGGGTTGTGTGTTGGGAGCAAGGCAGTGAAATGGCGGGAGACAGGGCGACGTGGAGGCGATTTGTTTGTGGCCACCCTGTACGCGATTAAGGCGTCTGGCAATAGATAGATAGATAGATAGACCTCGTTAACTGGAGAAGCTTTGTGATGGGAAAACAAAGGTACGGGGTAACGAAAAACTGTATCACCTTAATTAGAGACAACGCAGCGGCAAACAGCCACAGGGTGTTAAAAATCATGCATCTTTAACTGGGAAAGATATGGGGTGCGAGGACAAAGATACTGGGTGAACAAAAGTTGTTTCTTCCTAAAACAAGACAGTGTAGTGGGAAACTGAATACCACAGGGGACACAAAACTTGGAACCTTAATTTGGAGGCTGCAAGGAGTGAATCGGCAGTATGTCCAAAAGTGCATGTCCTCTAAAGGGAAACAGTGTGTTGCCAAAAAAAAAAAAAAAAAAAAAAGTAGCGAGCGATGCTTTAATAATTTGAACGATGCGGGGAAATAAGTACAGGGTGTCAAAAGATACCTAACTTTAACCGGAAAAGCTGTGTGGCACTGATACAATAGAAACCGGATGGTTAAAATGTTGTATCGATTTAACTGGGACGTAGCGTACTGCAGAATGGAGTTAACAGGGTGTTTCAAAAAGCCACCAGGACTTTACTGGGATATTGCGTGAGAGGGATCGGATGTTACAGGGTGTCCAAAAGTATGCATTAGGGAAGTGTGAGATGTAAAATACGAAAATAAAAATAATAGTCATAATAATAATAATAATAATAATAATAACAACAAAAAATAATAATAATAATTAAAAAATAACTACCGTTTGCTCATAATAATAAAAAATAATAATAATAATAATGATACTACTACTACTACTACTACTAATAATAATAATAATAATAATAATTTTCATACGTGAACATAATCTTCCTTTGCGAGGAAACAGTATGATGAAAAAAAAAAATGCCATTTATGCTCCAAGGTTACTAGAGGCATCAGAAAGAAAACTATCGCGTCAAAGGATATAAACATCAATGGGAAAGTTGTGTGAAATGGAGGCGATGATACAGTGTGCCAAAAAGTTATACTACCATTAGTGGATGGTATTATATTGGTGAATGGAATTTACAGGGTGTTAAAAATCTTTCTGTTAATAAGCTGTTGGTTATGGAAGAAAAAGCTACAGGGAACATACAGTAAAAGTTGTGTCATGTTTTATAAGAAGGTGGTTGGCGCTGAAAGGAATATCACGGTGTCCAAAAATGCTGATGGAGTTTAAATTTCCACTTGGATTACATCTTTTAGGGATATTTTATTTATTTATTTGTATATCTGTTTTTATTTTTGCTGCACAGGTAACGCTAGTCACGTACGAAAGAACAACGACATGTAGCTTTCTTCAAAGATACAACAAATGAAACACACACACACACACACACACACACACACACACACACACACACACACACACACAATCGTGAACATTAAATACAAAGTTCAGTTTCATTAATAGACAACACTGACAGTTACAGCAGCAAAAATAGAACATGCAGTTATCTTGAAAGTTACAGAATATCAGCAACAAATAACAGCAAAAGAGAGAGAGAGAGAGAGAGAGAGAGAGAGTAATATTCTGCATACGATCAAAAAATTTGACAGCATGAAAAGCGACAACATTATATACAAAATCATTCAATTTTCTACTAAGGCACATAACAACAACAACAACATCCACAAAGGCAACAACATTCAATTATCTCTCAAGCTACGCAATAACAACGAAATAATTCTCTTCAAAGGCCAATACTCCCGTGTATCTACAAAATCATATACTATTTCTGAAAAGCCTTTTCAAGTGCTGGGCTTTGGGTGTTCATGAGATTACAGGGGAAGAGATTGTCGAAAAACAGGGGCCTCTGTGGGAAGCGTCAACTGATTATTAACGTACAGTATTTGATGGCGTTATTTTGATATAATGCTGTGTTGTGGAGAGTGAGGAAAGGGAGTCTGAGAGCGAAGAGGGAGGATTAAGCGGACGAACTTACCTGAGGGAGGAATGTAATATTTGCAACAAGTGTTAAGGTAAGATGCCCATAGTTCTGCAATAATAATAATAATCTATTTATCTCTATCTATCTATAGCCCGACGCCCTAATCCCGCAAAGGGTGGCTGCAGACAAAACGCCTCCAAGTCGCTCTGTCATCCACCATTTGACTACCCTCCCCCCAACTCACCCCCCCTTTCCTCATATACCTCTCAACTCCATCCCTCCACCTCATCCTCGGTCTACCCCTCCCTCTCCCTCCCTCCACCTCACCTACATACACCCTCTTAGTCATTCTTTCATTCTCCATTCTCTCCACATGTCCAAACCTCCTCAGTGTATTTCTCCTAATCTTCTCAACCACATCCACATCCACCCCACAACGTTCCCTCACTTCTTCATTCGTCATCCTGTCCCTCCATGTCACTCCACATGATCCTCTCAAGTAGCTCATTTCCACTGCTCTCACTCTTGACTTGTTCCCCTCTTGCAAGGTCCACGCCTCGCTTCCATACGTCAGGGTAGGGATCACAGTACTATCATGCAATGACTTCTTAACTTCCATACTCACCTCCCTATTTTTCATCACTGCTTTCAGTGTACCAACAACCTTCCTTTCCTGTTGTACCCTTTCATGCACTTCATCCCCCAACGTTCCATCCTTACTCATCACACTACCCAAGTACTTGAATGCATTCACATTCTCCATATCCTCACCATCCAACCTCACTGTGCATTCTGTGACTTCATTCCTCTCAAACACCATAACTTTACTTTTGTTTACATTAACTTTCAGCTTCCTCCTCCTACACACTGTCCCAAATTCATTCACCAAACCTTGCAACTCCCATTCATCTTCACTCAACAATACTGTATCATCAGCAAACAGCAACACAGGAATCTTCCAAATCTCACCCTCATTCATTAGAGCCACCCCCACATCCACTGCCCTACCTTGCACCTCCTTTACAACCCCATCTATGTATATATTAAACAGCCATGGAGACATCACACAACCCTATTTCAGTCCCACATTGAGATCAAAGAACTCACTCAGCTTACCATCCACTCGCACCGTAGTCCTAGCTCCTTCGTACATACTCTTCACAGCACTCAACATTTTCCCCTCCACTCCATATATTCTTAATACCTTCCACATACCTTGCTTATCTATTCTGTCATAAACTTTCTTCAAGTCCATGAAGGCAGTATACACTTTCTCTCCCTTCTCTAGATATTTCTCCACTAAACATCTTAGAACAAATATCTGATCTACAGTACACACCCTTTTCCCTTCCTAAATCCCCCTTGTTCTTATCCAACTAGCTCCTCTGTCATATGCCTAACCCTATCAATGAGTATTCTACCATATATTTTACCAGCCACACTAAGAAGGCAAATACCCCTATGGTTACCACATACGAAGTACTTCTCTCTCCCCTTTTCCTTTGTATAAAAGAACAATTATACCTGATTTCCAGTCCTCTGGAACCCTTCCCTCTTCCCAAGCCAATCTACACAATAATAATAATAATAATAATAATAATAATAATATAATAATATAATAATATAAAATCATTATTATTATTATTATTATTATTATTATTATTATTATAAGAAGAAGAGGAAGAAGAAGAAGAAGAAGAAGAAGAAGAAAAAGAAACAGAAGAAGAATGATAATAATAATAAAGATGATATTGGTCAAGCACGAGAGCTAAATAACTTGTCAAAATTTTCTATTTCATAACATTATTTTACAGGAAAGTTAGTTAAGAGTAGCATCATGTTTCCTAAGGTTTTCCTCTATAAGAAGCAGACGATTTTGTTCGGATGAAGGAAATCTGAGTTACCAGTCTTTATTTTCAAGTGTCCAGTTCACGACGGACGTTTTACCGAGGAGTGAAAATATTAACTAGCAGCTTTAATTCGGATTTTCCATTTTACCGCCTGCAGCGTTTTTTTTTTTTTTTTTATAACATTTTTCCTATACACTATAATTGTTTTTCCTGGAATCTGACAGATCTTCACTATTTTTTTTTTTCCTAACATCCAGCTGTTAGCAATCAAAATGGCAGATGTAAATTATTCTAAAAAGCAAGGAGAAACATTCAGTCCAGCAATCTCTTTTTCAACTTTCCATTAAAAGTAAAGAAGATTTTGGAGAGATGGGTATAATTCTGAGTAACAGCTGCTTTATTACGCTTTTCCGATACACATAAAAAAACAAACCCTCAAAAGTATGTTGAGAAGGAAAAGATTCAGCACACACACACACACACACACACACACACACACACACACACACACACACATACAGAGAGAGAGAGAGAGAGAGAGACAGACAGACAGACAGACAGACAGACAGACAGACAGACAGACAGAAACAGAGAGACAGAGGATATGGAGGACAGCAGGCGATTTGGAAGTTCTAAGAAATGTCAAGATGTCAGATCTTTCGAAAATAATAATAATGAATCAAAATGAGAAAGCAACAAGATGGTTTTCCTCAGCCGTGCCACCTTTCTACTGCATAAAAAGGGAAGAACAATATGTGATTTAACAGACTCAAGGGGAAAAAATCAGACCATTCTAGAGAAACAGCAAGATGATTTTCCACAAGTGAAAGAAATCCAGAGCAACAGCTCCTTTTCCGTTCAGTGATCTGAAATGAATTTAAACAACATCTACCAGGCCATTAAAATAGCATTATTTTCCAACAATTATTCAATACACATCAGACGATTTTGCATGAATGAGAATCTAGGAAGCCTAAATAATTTAAAAGAACAGGAACAACATACTTTTGAGCAGTTTAATTTAAGCAGAAGGTCACATCTGACAAATTCTAGGAAAACACCAGGATGATTTTCAACAGCTGGGAGAAATCCATTTACCAGCCGTTTCCTTAAAGCTCGATGTTTACACAGCACCGAGGCATTGGTATGGAAGGAGGACATTCTGTGTATAATTGATAAAAATTCCAGCTGTCGGCTTTCAGTTTCAACTGTCCATTGCAGGACGGATGATTTTTACCAAGATGAGACAAATCCATAGTAACAGACACTTTCCTACTGCTTTACCCATCAAAGGAGTATATTGTAAATGTATCTTGAAAAAAAAAAAAAGGACGATTTTGCCCAATGAGAACATTAAAAAAGGTAGCTCTCAAAATTAAAAAAAAAAGAAATCAGGGGAAAAACAGCAAGATAATTTTCAACAGCTGAAGGAAATCCAGTGTATCGACCCCATTTTGCACAGTGGACTGATTTGAAAGACCAAAAAAAATTAGTTATAAGGCAAGGTGATTTTACCAACAGCCTTTAATAACAATTTTCCAGCTACATTTATGGTTGTTGTCAGGTGAAATGAATCTAGGCAGTAAAAGGGGGGGAGGGGACAGCAGATGATTTAGCAGAGCCAAAAACTATCAGCTCAGATCCATCAAAGAAAAAAGAAATCACGTAAAACCAGTAAGATTAGCCTACTTTTCCACAGCTGAGAGAAATTCAAAATGCAGAAAACTATAAAAACCTACAGGACAACAAGGAAGATGAACATAGATTATGATTTAGCAAATACGAAAAAAAATGTCTAGAGAGTGGGTAGGGATGGAAAGGTGGGGCGGTACTATTGATTTTTTAAAAACTGGACTCTTCAAGGTTTTCCACGACTGAAGGAAAGCCAGAGTAAGAACCGCCTTCTCATAGGTTTTGCTTTACACAGCACTGGGACACTGATGTGGAGGGAGGTCGTGTCGTATAAAATCGATACACATTTCTGCCCCTTGTCGATACCGGCCTCTCATAAGTTTTGGGGAACCACAGGCCTCCTTCCTGGAACTAGCCCCAAGTTTCAGCTCTTGGCCTCAGACGTGGACAAGAAGAGCTGGAAAGTGAGGGGAGGGAAGGGACTGGAGTGGGGTTGAAGAGAAATTTTAAGGTTGGGAGGTTGGCTAGGAGGAAGGAACGGGAGCTTGTGGGATGAAGTAGGGGCTGGAAAGATTCTTGAAGCCTAGGAAGTGCGAGGAATTGAAAAGGAAGGGATCAGACTCCAACCTGGAAATGAATTTTGAATGTTGGGTGGATGGCTGATAGTTAGGTTGGAAAAAGGGGTCTGGAAGTTGAAAGGAAATGGAATGGAATGTTGGGGGATTGGAGTGAGGCATGGAAAAGATTATTGAAGGCAGAAAAGTGAGAGGAGTTTGAAGGAAAGGGATTGGAGTGGAACCTGAAATTTACTTTTGATGGCTGGGTGGATGGCAGGGAACTGAACTGGAAGCAAGGGTCTGGGAGCTGAGACGGAGGGAATGGGAATGCTGGGGGATTGGAATGAGGCCTGGAAAAAATTCTTGAAGGCTGGGAAGTGAAATGGGTTGGAAGGGGAGGGCCTGAAGTGGGGTCTGGAAAAAAAAATGGAAGGTTGGGTAGATGGCTGGAAAGTGGATTAGGAGAGAGGGTCTGGAAGCTGGGAGGGAAGGCAGGGGAATACTAGGGGGCTGAACTGAGGTCTGGAAAATATTATCGAGGGTGGGAAGTGAGGGTGACAGGAAAGGAAAAGACTGACATGGGGTCTGGAAAAGAATCTTGGAGATGGGGTGGATGACAGGAAGGTGTCTGGAAGCTGAAGGGATAGGGAAGGGAATGCTGAGGGACTGGAATAAAACCTGAAAAACATCCCTGAGGGCTGGAAATTGAGGTGGATCAGAAGTGAAGGGACTGGAGTGGAGCTTGGAAAGGAATCTTGGAGATGGGGTGGATGTCTGGAAAAGGCTGGAAGCTCAAGGGAAATGGTGATAATGAAAAAGTTGGTGTATGTAGGGACATTTCAGGGTTCTTTCAACTTCTTTTTGCTTCCCTGTCGCGAAAAATGTATTGAGTTTTCCAGCTATATTTTTTGCCGTCGTATGAAGTGTAGAGATTATCCTGCTATTTTTAGATTTTGCTGTCTTTCTTTTTGTAAGTATTTTTCTCTCTCTCTCTCTCTCTCTCTCTCTCTCTCTCTCTCTCTCTCTCTCTCTCTCTCTCTCTAAGTTCGTATTTTTGGATGCAGAGAACCACGTCTAGGAGAGGCCCTGTCTGTCTGTCACCTACTAAAGGAAAGGAGGAAAGGGAGATATAGGAAAAAAGAAAGAAGAATGAATTAAGGGAGAAAGAAGAGGAAATGAGGAGGAGGAGGAGAAGGAGGAGGAGGAGGAGGAGGAGGAGGAAGAGGGATAGGCCTATGTTCGACTGTAACGAGAGGAGGTAAAATTATGTAACCATCAATAATTTCTATGGCATTTCTAAGACAGACAAAGAGAGAGAGAGAGAGAGAGAGAGAGAGAGAGAAACGGGGAAAGGAGAGGGAGGATGAGGTGAAGTGAGGATAAGTGAGGTGAAAGGGGTGAGAAAGGAGGGGAGGGAAGGGAGAGAGGAATGTGAAAGAAGGGAGAGTGGAGAGGAAAGGAGAAAGGGATGCAGAGGAAGTGGAAAGGAGAGGAAGGGAAAGGGGGGGATGTGAAAGAGGGATGGGGAGGAAGGAGGGGCTGAGGGAATGTGAAAGAGCGATGGAGAGGGAGGGGGAGGGAGGGGAAGCGAGAGAAGGTTGGGGAGGAGTGGGAAGGGAGAGAGGGATGGTGAGGAAGGGTGAGGGAGGGGATCTTAGAGAGGGATGAGTAGGAAGGGGGAGAGAGAGGGATGGATGGATGTGAAGAAAGAGGGAGGGAGGGGATGTGAGAGAGGAATGAGGAGGAAAGGGAAGGAGAGAGGGATGGGGATTAAGAGGGAGGGAGAGAGGGATGGGGAGGAAAGGGGAAGGAAGAGAGGAAGGAATGGGAGGGAAGGGAGAGGGAGAGACTGATGAGGAGGAAGTGGGAGGGAGGGGTTGTGAGAGAGGGATGAGGAGGAAGGGGGAGGGAGAGAGGAATGGGGAGGAAGGGGGAGAGAGAGAGGAGTGGGGAGGAAAGGGGGAGGGAGGGGATGTGAGAGGGGATGGAGAGGAAGGAGTCAGGAAGGGATGTGAGAAAAGGATGAGGAAGAAGAAAAAGGGCGAAAAGGGATGGGAAGGAAAGGGAAGGGAGAAGAGGGATGGGGAGGAAGGGGGAGGGAGGGGATATGAGAGAAGGATGGGGAGGGTGAGGGTGGGAGGGGGAGGGAGAAAGGGATGGGAAGGGAGGGGGGGGAGAGGGAGGGAGAGAGTAAGGGGAAGGGATGGGGACTGAGTCAGGGTATGAAATAAGGAAAAATGTTCACTGCACATCTAAGGCAAAATTTTGTTATCAGCTATCTATTTCTCTATCTATAGGTAGGTAGATAGATAGATAGATAGATGGATAGATAGACTGATATATCAGTTAATTTTTCCGGCTATTAAGATTTTGAATTCGTGTACCAACTACAATTAGTAATAAGATTAAATATAAATAAGTAAAATCTAAACTAAGGATACGTTAAAAAAAATCTACACATCTCCATTAATTTGATTATGAAATAAATCAAGGCTAATGAATATGGAAATTTGTACTAGTGAATAAAAATAAATTGTATAAGTAAATAAAACAGAAAAGCTTCAAAATTAATGAATCTTAGTACTATCTCTTCACAAAATATTTGTGAGATTATTACGGAAATTCTGTGCAGGCTATATCGCTAAACGTTTTCCATTACCCAGACAAGTATTTTTGATTGCACATAACTTCATCTATACAAAATCAGCGTCATCACTGCACATTTATTTATCACAGATCAGATTGATCGCTGCACATTTTGTGATCACTGCACACTTATTTAAAACCCTGGACTGAGTGAAATTTGTTTAAAACAAAAAATTAGTAGAGATCTTGCTACCTCACGGGGAAGGTGGTGGAATGGTGGTTAGTGTAGTGGTTTGTTATCTTAAAAACCAAGGGTTTTATTCCAGGCTGGGCAGGAAAGTCTGATGATTTGAATATGATGAAAACCAACTTGACTGATCTGCCACAAGACTCATCAACATGTCTTAAGAACAGCCTCGCCATAGTCGATAAGTTTTCACCTCATACAGATCCTTAACCAGTACCACACATCTAAGACTCAGCCAATCTCAGGCAACCTCCACTTAAACCAGTAGCCTATTCTCGTCGGTTAAGGAAATTCCTTAACACTTTTCCTGTGATATATTTTGCTTATTTCACCTTATTGTCCCCTCTGTGTTACATAAATTCTTCGAGTATCGCCATACTCTGCTTAAATAATGTACAAAATTTAATTAACTAGTAATTTCTAAAAATAAATCGCAAAGGAAGAGGTGTTGAAGACCGTCCTTACCCGACGAAAATATGGCCCTTAGAATTGAAATTGCAAGAGTGACCCAGTGCTGGCAATGAAAACAACGCAATCATACTAGCATCACATGGGTCCTGAATGAGACAGACCTAGTTTGTATTCAATATGGACGGCGGAGAAACTCTACGGCATTCAATCTCCATACAGTATTTACCATGTCGATGGTCGTATGCTGTATGAGGGAGGCAACTTCCAAAGGATCCCTTCACATTTTTACCTCTACTCCGTCACGACTTATTATCTCACGACACACTATCCCTCTCCTACTCCTTATCTCTCTCCTTCTCTTATCTCTTTGTCATATCTTTCTCATTCTTTTTCCAGCCATCCCATCCACTCACGATCGTCCTATCTTTCTCCCTTTGTCTATCTCGCTATTGCTCTTTTTTCCCTTATAAACCTCCGTTCAATGTCACACAACCCTCCCTCATGCATTCAAACTCTCTCTCTCTCTCTCTCTCTCTCTCTCATTAATCTGCCTCCTTCTTTCCATTTGTTCTCTTGCCTTCCCGTCCTCTTCTACACCTCTGCTGTAGTTTATGTAAGGGCACTAACCTGAAAACGTATTATGCCAGCATTTTTGCTCCATTGCTCTCTATCTCTTGAAACAATGGATGAAAAATACTATAGTCTGTGCACATTAACTTGACTTAAAATTGTCATCCATCTCCCTTGAATTCCGTCCTTTAACATGAGATTACAACTACGGTAGAGTATGACTGTGGTGGTAGTGATAATAGTGCAGTAGGAGTAGCAGCTGTAGTAGTAATGATAGTAGTAGTAGTAGGAGAAGGAAGAGTAGGAGTAGTAGTAGTAGTAGTGGTAATAATAATAGTCATAGCAGTAGTAGAAGTAGTTGTAATAGTAGCAGCTGGAGTACTGTAGTAGTAGAAGTAGTAGTAGTAGTGGCAGTCGTTGTGTGAAGGGACGATTGCGAGCGAGATGCTGACCTGCCAGAACGCCTGTCAACATCATACAGTAGATCTTCTCCACCAGACACCCACCACACGTGTGCTGCCCCCAACACCTACAGTATAAGCACCCCAGCCTCACGACTCTGTCCACAAATAACAATGAGATGTGGGAGGCCTGTCACACACATCTCGCTCAACCCATTATCCTTGAAGCACTAACTTCCTCTCCCAAACACATCAGCTGTTCGCACCCACTGTATTTACACAAGCATCATACACACATTGATTATACACACATTCATCATTTGCATACATACCCAGTGACGTACGCACAGACACACACTACCTATTCTTTATTATAAAACATAATCAGTATAAAATATCATCATACATATATAGCTAATCACAGTAAATAAATCAATAATTAAATATAAAATTTAATAGCATAGTAATGATTAAAATGTTAATTTTAATAAATTATTGATAAATGCAATTTTAATTACAGTGATAACAAATGAAATCAGAGTGCCCTAATTTTAAATACAATACAGTGTATTATTATTATATAAATTAGTAATATGGGTAATTTTCATACAATTTCAATACAATAGACCTAATGTAAACTTATAATATTACAAACTAGAACTACCTAAATAATTCTTACAAAATTTGTCGCTGTCTTATAATTATAATCAATATTAATTAACCCTTACACGACGGGGGTTTTCCAATGTTGCACGCTCCTCCCTAGTATCTGCCAAACCCTAGTATCTGCCAAACTATAATAGCTAGAGAAAAAAGTAAAGATACGTGAGACTCACCAACTCTTCCTCTTTCAAATGAAAGTACTCCCACATCTCCAGGCGTCCCGTCGATGAGTAAGGATAAGTTAAAGTTCAATGGGTGGTTGGAAGATGCTTGCAGCTATTCACGTCAACCGGTGCGTAGGGGTTAAACCCTGTTAAGCCAATATGCCTTACTAAACCAAGGTGCCTTTACCTTACCATAACCACCACAGCAAACCACAAACATGTATCACACATCATGTGCTGCAACCCCAGAACACATACTGCCCCTTCACTACACACCACACCATTCTCACCCCTACACCAAAATGCCTGAAGACCCAGTATCACCAAACAATGCACTATTGCACCACACCACACCATAACCACGCATCACACCTTGCCTGTTGCAACACCATCACACACATTGCCCCTACACCACACACCATACCAATCACACACTCACACCCATACACCAAACGCCTGAAGACCTAGTATCATCAGACAAGGCTATGTTGTATTGCACCACACTCATTGGCCACCAGTTAAACTCTTGAATAAAGTAGCATTGTTTTACTTCACTTCAAACTTTCATTAGATAGCGGTATCAGTTCAATAAAGTATTAGTAAAAGACAGACTAATTAGATATTAAATCTTTCTCCCTTTCTATCTATCTATTGCCCGACGCCTCAATCCCGTAAGGGGTGGCCACGGAAAAATCGCCTCCATGTCACCCTATCCACTGCCACTTCACTGCCTTGCTCTCAACTTACACCCCCTCTCTCATATACCTCTTCACTCCATCCCTCCATCTCATCCTCGGCCTCCCCCTCCCTCTACTCCGCTCCACTTCACTCCCATACACCCTTCTCGCCAGGCTCTCGTTCTCCATCCTCTCCACATGGCCAAACCACCTCAATGTATTTCTCCTAATGCTTTCTATCACATCAACATCCACACCTCAGCGCTCCTTCACTTCCTCGTTTGTCAGTCTGTCTCTCCACGTAACTCCACATGCTCCTCTCAAATAACTCGTTTCCACTGATCTCAGTCTTAACTTGTGTCCTTCCAACAAGGTCCAAACTTCACTTCCATACGTTAGAGTTGGTATCACAGTACTGTCATGCAGTGACTTTTTAATTTCCATGCTCACTTCACTGTTCCTTGTCACTGCTTTCAAAGAACCAGCAACCTTTCTTCCCTGCTGTACCCATTCAAGCATTTCACCGTCTATTTCCATCCTTACTCATCACACTACCTAAGTACTTAAACGCACTCACATTTTCCATTTCCTCCTCATCCAACCTCACTGCACATTCTGTGACTTCATTTCTCTCAAAGACCAAAACTTTACTCTTCCCTACATTCACCTTTAGATTCCGGTTCTTACAGACACTCCTAAACAAATTATTAGGAAAAGACAGCCTAATTAGATATTAAATGATATGCAAAAATATCAGAAAAACGAGCAAAACTTTTCCATTACTTCGTTTTATAATATGCAGAAATACAAGTAAAACAAGCAAGTTTTTCCATTTATGTTGTATATACAGTAAATTTGAAAATAAATAGTAGTACAGTAGTTCTAGTAACATTAGTTTCAATTTTCTTTTAAAACTACTACAAAAAGAAGCACCACTGCCTGACCACAATATTATTAGTACTGTACTGCAGTATATAAACTTTATGAACATCATGGCCATGCCACAGTTGTTGTCAGTGCTCCAATAGGCAACATAAGTGTATCAGGTGCTCATGTGCACAAACTTGTCACCCTGTACATATTGCAGGCTGGGACCTCTCTGTAGGAATGAGTTGGGGAATCACAACCCACCAGAAGTGGCATTTGACCGCTTCCAACATGGCAGGCGACAGAATGGTGACATGGAAATTAATGGCACTCACTGACATTATACATGATCATACTGACGTGTGTGATGATGAAAGACCCCGTGGTGAAGTGAGGGATAGGGATGGACGCCAATGTGCGAGAGATATGGAAGTGCCGGGTGGGTTAAATCACAATGAGGAGTGAATAGTAATGAAGTTGGGGATGAAGAACATCATGCTGTTTATGACAGAAATGAAGCTCAGGATGAAGACCGCCATGGAAGAGTACGTGAAAGAGGGAATCATCCTCATATTATACATCCCCAGAACGATCATGACACAACGAGGAAGCAGAACAGCCACACAGGCCTGGGTGTTAAAGTCATCCCACATACTGGATGGGCAAATCCAGAGGAAATGCAGTAACCTGCGTGAACACAGCATTCAAAGAAATTGTTCGTTGGTCATTATGTAACCTTTTTGAACCTCCCAAATGCAATGCTACAACTGACATGATCAAAGAAATCACTCGCCTAATAGCCAATTACAATAATAACTCACCCATTGCCTCGTTCTCTCTGATACCGCACATCTTGCTTAACATGACCCGCCCAAGAGCAATCATCACAGAAAATATTAAGGTCATCCAAAGGCGGTTTGAAACATGGATAAAGGGTGAAATCGACAACCTATTTGAGGAAGCAAGGGCCTAGCAGATGAGAAGAAGCAACCGAGGAAAAAAAAAAAAAAAAATACACACACACACACACACACACGATGCGGCAAGGATTTCTGGCAGCAAGAGGAGATAGGAGAAGGTCTCGATGGCCGACAAGATCCCTGTCAGTCGAATCATCACTCTGAGTACTTGACCTGACAGAAGGAACAATGCATCAGCTAAAGGAAAACCACCCGACTGCACGACAAACAAGTGCCCAGTCAAAAACTGACGGGAACTAGACTTCACCCAGTCCTATCATATATGACAGGATAACTGGGGATATGGAGTGGAGGAAAGCAATGCACACACAGGGAGGGGCAGGACCGTCAGGTCTGGATGCAAAATCTTGGCGAATAATCCTCAGTAACATCAAGCCTGGGGAGTCAGCAACAGACCTTTGTAACACCATTGCCTCACTGGCAAGGAAGCTGGCTCCAAGTCAGTGCAGCAACACTGAAGCACTGACGGCATGCAGACTAATCCCCATTGATAGGAATCCTGGGTGTAGGCTCATCGGGGTAGGTGAAGTCTTATGACGGATCATAGGAATATGCATAATGGAGGTGGTGAAAATGATGTTAAGCAGGCAGTTGGCAACCTCCAAATGTGTGCAGACCAACAGGCATGACGTGAGGCAATAGCTCACTCCACGAGGACATTATAAGAGGAAGTGGACTGTCATGCAGTACTACTAGTTGATGCCTCAAAAGCATTTAATTCCATCAGTCGAGAGGCAATGCTGCACAACATCAAGGTTAAATGCCCAAAATGTGCCCAGTATGTGGACAACACATACAAAGAACCAGCAGACCTCTCTACATTGTGAGTAAGATAACTGCTCATGATGCCGATGTAATCCAATCTACAGAAGGAACTACTCATGAGAACCTCGTTGACATGGCTATGTGTACGCCCTGGCTATGACAGTACTGCAACAGCATATCTAATACGAGGCCACCAATGTAAAGCAAGTAGCCTATGCATATGATCTTGCAGGTGCTGGCAAGGTGGAAGATGTGAGGAAATAGTGGGCCCTTGTAACATCTCATGGTCCTGAAATAGGTTTCTGTCCTAATGCAAGTAAGTAGGCTACATCTTGATCGAGAAACTAGCCTACTATCAAGATGCACAGGAAGCCTTTAGAGACTCAAAGGTCATAGTGACAAAAGAAGGCCACAGTCATTTACAGTAGGTGCAGTGATTGGATCAAGGATTTCAAAGACAAATATCTGAGTGATAAAGTAGACATGGGTACAAGAAATACATTTACTGTCCAGCCACGCAAAAACAGAACCCCCATGCAGCATACACCGCATTTACATATGGAGAGGATCTGGACCCGTCGTATCGTCCTCTTCTGCCACAGAGCTGGAACATGATGCTTGTCACAAAAAAGTTCTATGGAAAGTATGTAGAGTCGTGGTACTGCAATATTTTGCCACCGCGGTACGAGAAATAAACTGACAAAGGACGAAAAACTGGTGAGAAATGGGAGAAAAGGATGAGAGTGGAGAGTAAGAGCGCAAGGGAATGGAGGAGGAAGGGTATAGGAAGAAAATGAGAGGGAAGGAGGAAGAAGAGCTGAGGGAGAGATAGGCAAAGGATGAAGAGAAAGGAAGAGAAAAAAATAGGAGGGAGAACGAGAAAAGGAAAGGGGGACGAAAAGTTGAGAGAGCGAGAGAGAGAGAGAGAGAGAGAGAGAGAGAGAGAGAGAGAGAGAGAGAGAGAGAGAGAGAGAGAGAGAGAGAGAGAGAGCGAGAGAGAGAGAGAGAGAGAGAGAGAAATACAACCAGTATGAGGAAGAAAAGAGAAGGGGAGGAAAGAGGTTGTAGAGAGAAGGGAAGAGAAACAAAACAGTGACCTAATGGATAGGTAAATGGGTCGAGGCCGGGGACTGTGGGGTAATGAAGGGAATGGAGTTGAATCATGGAGCCTAATGGACAAGCGCTTATCACAGAATACAGCATCATTAACCCATTTCCCATGCATCCGGTAAATATTAATGTTTATTTAGGTATTGGTGTTTACGGTAACTTGATCTTGTTTGGTGAATGATGGGTACGTGGGTGATAATGGGGGGATGATAGATCACAGATAAACATACTTATTAATGGATGGAAAAATATATATACCGTAGTACATACTTGTTTGCAGAGATAGATAAATTGACTGATAAATGTTGATAGATAAATAGATGTGTAGATAAGTACGTATATACATAGATACATAGCTACATAGATATGCATGTGTAAGCATGAATGTACATGTATGTATGATGGGTTACGTAGATGATTTTGGGCGGGGGGATAGCTGATGGATAAACACACACTTTGATGGATGAATTACATATACCGTAGTACATAAATATTTCCCTAAACTGATTGGTAGATAGATGTAGACAGAAAGATAGATATGTAGATATATATGTATATAGACAGATACATAGATATACACAAATAACTTATATGTATGAAAGTATGTATGTATGTATCTGTGCATATATCTATGGTACCAGTCTATGTCTATCTTTTTATCTGTTTACCAATCTTTCTATATTTGTCTCTCTGTCTATCTGTGTCTGCCTATCTGTCTATCTATTTGTGTCTGACTATTTGTCTATCAGTCTACTTACGCGTCCATTTGCCCACTTTCTAATGGTGACTAATGATACAAAGAGATAAAATCAAAAATCATATTAAAAAGAGACGAAAACAAGAAAGGGAAACTATAAAGGAGAGAAGTGAAGAGATAGAAGAGAAAGGGAGGCTGATAACACCGTATAACAAATTTCAGGGTCAAGAAAAAAACATAGTCCTCTTTAAGATTATTTTATCAATTCAAGTGTGCTGAATCTGAATCTGATAGCCAAATAAGCCTTCACGTCACATTTTCTCATATTATGCCTACTAAACATTCATACATTCAAACTATAAAAAATTAAATAATTATAATGTCATTGTCGAATGAAATGTCATCATTGTTAATATTCCATATCCATTAAAAAATAAACACTTAACAACTATTTTAGAATGAGTGTTTGTACTTATTGATATTTACAGTACTTCTGCGTTTGTGTGATGTCTCGGGTTGGTCATGCTTCAGATTCCAGCAGAAATCGGCTAGCATGGTTGGACCTCATTTCTCTTTGGACCTGCTCTCCATTATAAATATATCTTGATGAAACCTTTCTCCGTGTTTATCACTTACATCCCCTGCATTCTCTGGGAAAAAGGACAGATAAGAATGTAGAAAATAAAGCTTCAATGACATATTGCACTCAAGATCTTGGTAACACTTGATTAGTTCATCCACTAAAACATTACGTTGGCCCTCTTTATGATTTCCCAGTAGTCCATTGCACACATCTTTGAATGCAAACCGTGCAGTTAAGTCAGTTTCATCCATCTTTAATTCAAAATCCTTGTCAGTCATAAGTTGAATCTGAGGGCCGACAAATGTCTTCTTTAAATTTAGCATCGTTTATTTTAGGAAATTTCTCTTTGAGGTACTGGAAACATGGCTTATGATGCTGCAGAGCTTTGGCAAACTGTTTCATTAAGCCCAGTTTTATATGGAGAGGCGGCAAAATGATCTTTTCCTTCTTTACTAGTGGTTCATGAATAACATTGTGGGATCCAGGTATCAGTGAATCCCGAGGTGGCCATGCTGGGCGTACATAATGTTCTGATCTTGCTCGGCTGTCACACTTGCACAGAAAGCACAGAAATTTTGTATAGCCAGTTTGCAACCCATTAAGAATGGCCACAGCTTTCAAATCTGCACAAATAAGCCATTCATGCTCACTGTACTTTATGAAATCTAGAATGAAAGATTTTCATATATCTGTCATAAAATGACTGAGCGAGCAATTGGAATGGATGGCATGGTGTTTCCAGTGTGCAGTAAAACAGCTTTAATGTTGTAAAGAGATGCATCAATAAACAACCTCTTTGATACTGTTTCAGTGTCAGTGATCCGCATATATAAAAGCTGTCTGGAGAATTATTGCATTCTCTAGGCATTATTGCTTAAGTAATATCAATGTCACCTGAAAAAAAGAAATAAAAAATAGTTGATCTAAATCAAATTAGAATTTTGCACTAGACGAAAATGACGCACTCGGGATAGGAACCATTAGTGACTTAGTGCACAAGGTACCTTGGGGTAAATAGCTTTACATGTAGGTGGATCATTTACAAGAAATTGGTGGGTCACACAAAATTGGGTGTTGTTTTTGTGATCTACGTATAAAATTGCCATAGGAAAGGCAACTTTTTCTTCCCCCCCCCCCGCTGTTACACAGTGTAATCAGGAAAAGGAAGGGAGAGAAGAGAAGAATGTGTGTGGGGGGGGGGGGGCGGGATGGGATGGGATGGGATGGGATGGGATGGGATAAGATGGGATGGAATGGGATGGAATGGGATTATGGGGACTGCTTATGGATAGATAGATAGATGGAGTCACATACATCTTCGAATTTTTTATGTGTGCAGTGGATATTTATACTTTCCCCCAAGTAAAAATCATCAAATAGAAAAAAAAAATCTTCCATTTGAAAATACAGTACAGAGTCAAATTCAGCCAAAACTTTTTTTTTTTTTTTTTAGGCCATATTCAGCTACCTCTGCAGCACGCAATTTTTCACGTAGGACTAAATAACTTCTAGATCTGGCAGAGCTATGATAATAATGCATAGAATCAAAATTTTGTTGAAAAGCTTTGGAAATTAACTGAGAAACTGAATTTTTTAAATTAAAGAATTCCTGTTCGGAAAAGAAAAATGGCTTACTTGATTAATTATCACAGTGTTCATGTTCAGCAGCAAAAATTAACCTGAATACTTGTTAAAAATTCGTCTTACTTGTATTTCTTATGTCCTGAGCAAATTTCATTTTATTTCAGTTGGAAAGAGGCAGATGGTGATGCTCAGAAGACACATAAAATACTGACAAAATACAAAAATTTAGCCCTTCGGGCGGAACTTTAGAAACGCATGAATAAAAAAGTACTTGGAGTACAGCTGTAGGGTTTTGCATGGTTACATGAATTAAATAGAAGTATTTTCCTGAACTTTTCCAATGAAATTTACGATATGAACTGGGAGGCTTTAGGTGAGTTGGTATGGAATAACCCATATATATTATTATTATTACTTTCAATGGCCAAAGTTAGTAATGAGGCAGGTGGCAGAGTTACACATCTCACTACACAAGAGCCGAGGGAGTTCTGAGACAGGGTGAGCCGCGGATTCGCAAAATGCTCCAGGCAGTATCTTCCACCTTACCAGACACCGTCAGCTACTTCAACAGTTGCACAGTCATTTAAACAGTGTCACGAAAGCCCCAACAGTACATATAGGTCATCTGCAGTCTTGTGCTGAAGTAGACTGGGAGTACCAGTAATCCTCCCATAAACCTTTAAAGTCACCACATCACCAGGCTCAAGTAATGTCTCTATTCGCACAGAACTCATTAAATCGCCAGGAATCATAGTGAAATATCTACACTATTGGTAGAGTATGACAAAAAAAATAGTGTTCATGAAAATTTGGTGCTAAATAGTCGCAAATACCTCTAGATCCAGTGAGTTAGGAGTAATCTATAAGGGACACTTTACCAAAAAGATATTTGGGGGAAATGTCAAAAATTTGCACACTTCCATTATTTTTTGTTATTTAGTTTGTAGCATCAGTCATACGATCTTAGCCAGCTAAAGGGGAAAAAAAAAAAAGCGATAGTATTGAGGGGATACAAACAGTTCCGTTAGTTTCTTTCAGTACTGTGATGCCATTTATATAAGGTGGTCGATATATGATGTACCGTATCTCATTTCTTCTATGTTGCGGGGACGGCCCAGTCAGCGTTACCAGTGTGTACCCAGCATCCCTTTTTTTTTTTTTCCATAAAAATATTTGTGGTTTACAGCTTCTTTTTTGTCCTTTTCTCTTTTTTTTCTTACCACCATTGGTTGCATGGTTGATTAATAATTTTATAAAAGCCGTCAAAAGTCCTCTCTACTCACGAATGAAAACTGAGTCGTCCGTACAACACATAAGAATTACGATACCGTAAATAAAGACCCCCTTTATATTACAACCGGTACCCTCGTTCAGCTTCCTTCCCTCTCTTTCCAGCCCACCCCATTTCCTTTCACTTAAGCCCTCCGTCTAATCCTAAATCACTCCACCCCTTCTCCTTAATCCACCTAACAGATTGCACTATTAAGGATTATCCTGGCTTAACTCTCGCCCATGATACCAATCCATTTAATTTGCAGGCATTTAATCTACCACCTTACTCAAGTTTATTGTAGGTGTTTCAATACTGAATGTTTTGTAGTACATACTTTTGGTCGCGTGTAATTTCACCAGTGTTTATGTATCACAAATTTCTTCTATCTGTCTGTCTGTCTGTCCGTTTATCTAGACACCTGTTTATCTAACTATATGTTTGTGTCCGTAATCTCTATCTGTCGGTCTGTCTATCTATCTGTTTGTTTGTCAGTCTGTCACTTAGTCAATATATCGATCTATCTATTTATCCATCCATCCATCCATCCACAGCCTGACGCCTTAATCCCGGAAGATATAATCGTTAACGAATCGCCTGCATGTCACCCTGTTCTCTGCCATCAGGCTGCCCTCTCTCCACTGCACACCCACCTCTCCCATGTACAGTACCTCTCCACCCCACCCCTCCATCTCATCCCTCCATCCATATAAATACAGTCTTCTACTCCTGATACATTGCAGTCTCTCTTTCTCACTCACCATCCTTCCACCAAACAGCCTTTACAGTATACTCTCAGTTTTATCTTTCGGGATTTTACTAAATTTGGTTTCATTTTGCAGAGTATTGCTCCTCCGTGAGTTTCATCCATTTTGCGTGTACTAAGGATTGGCTTGTCCTCGCTCGTGTGGTGTGTTTTAAACAGATACATGTATCTATACACACTGACGCATAGAAGCACTGACACACAAACAGACAAAAATGAAGAGAAACAAATACACACACACACACACACACACACACACACACACACACACACACACACACACACACACACACACGCACACAACTATCTATCTATACCTACCAATGCAGAAAAAGAGGCAGAAAGGTAGACGACAGACAGATAAATGAATGGAGGAATGGAGTGATAGATAGATATAGAGGCAGATTGATTGATCGGTAGATAGACAGACAGACATATAGATACACAGAGAGACAGATAGAGAGACTGGTACAGATACACTTATACAGATAAATTATGGATTAGAAGCATAGTTAATATACGAACATTCATTGAAGCATATTCACTGATTATTCTCTAGATATCTTTCTATCCATTTGTCTACCCATATATTCAGCTATGTATCTATTTACCTTATCTACCTTGCTGTCTCCGTTTATGTGTCTGGCTATCCAAAGATTCATTTATGACCAATATCATCAACATAATCACCATTTTTATTATCATCATTATCATCTTCATCATCGTCATCGTCATCGTCATCCTTATTATCGTAATCCATATATAACTCTCCTCTCCCATTCCTAAGGGCTATTTCTTGCATGTCTACCCTGTACCATTTCCTACTCCCACCGCCACCCCTCCACCCCCACACCAGCAGACTGAGCGTCCCCGTAGCACAAAAGATACCCACAGGTGAGTTGACAATGGAGCGCTGTTTACGGACCACCCTACCCAGAAAACAAGAACAGTAAAGAACACAAACAAGAGAAATATCGGTTCAGTTCCCAGTGATTAGTGTGATATTAAATTCGGGTTAGACTGTGATGGATGGGAGGAAGAGAGAGAGAGAGAGAGAGAGAGAGAGAGGAAAAAGGAGAGTCAGAGTAGCAGGGTGGAACAGGGGTGGGGGCAGAGAGAGAAAGAGGGAGAGAAAGGTGGGGGGATGAGTTAGCCAGTACATAAATATAGGTTATGTTATAAAGTTGTGTGTGTGTGGTGGGGAGGGGGGTTGGATAAATGGGATGTGGCGGGTAGTGGTTGCAAACAGTGAGTAAATCCAGGTTATACTGTGGCGTTGGAGAGGGAAGGGGAGAGGGGAGCATTAGCATAAGGTGTGAGGAATGTGCCCCGTACTATAGTCGCGGCACACGACTCTGAGGTTGTCGTTATCGTACCTTGGCAAACTATCATTCAAAATGTGCGTCCGATTTCGTATCATACACGAATCATAATATTATGCATGAATATATCCTACAAGAATATTATCATACACGAACATATTATACACGAATCACATGCGTCTCATATTATACATGAAATCAGACTCATTTCTGAATGGTAAGTTGACCGAGCATGATAACAGCAACCTCAGAGTCGCGCGCCGCGACTATACCACCTTGCCACTCCTCACTCTCACTCTCCTACTCCTTCAGCTTCACCCTGTACCTGCCCTTCTATCCCCTCTCACCCTTACTCACCTCCTCCCTACCTTCGTTACCCCCCCCCTCCACTCCTCTACATTCCCTGCTCCTCTCCATCTCTTCTCTACACCCTTCCCTTCCATTGCCTTACTTTATTCTTTTATTCCTCATCCCTTCTCCTTCCTTAACTTGCCCTTTTTTTCTTCCTTTCCAAATAAGAATATGAGGAGAGAGGATAGCTGGAGTAGGCCATGTGGTCATTGCTAGGGAGTTTCTGCAAGAGTGATTAAACTACCAGAATAAGACAAGGGTAACAAAAGAGAAGGTTCTCCCCAACCCACCAAATCCTCCAGCCGATACCGGCAGGAAAAAACCAGAAGGAACACCACGTAATACAGAAAAACTGGAGTAGAAATTTTATAGGAAAGTGTGAAAGGAGAAACGAGACTATCGTAGTAAAACCTGAAAAGTAAACAGGATTAATTAGTACCGTTATTTGGACTTGTTTTAATAGCCAACCCTTACTTGTCATTCTCGTACGCTTAATTAGCCTATGCTTGAAACTCTCAATGGAAAGGGCAGCAACTGCTTCACTATACTCATTTTTTTTTATTGAGCAAAGATACACTTGATAGGCTGGTAATGATTGCCTGAATGCAATATGTCCGAATAACTTTGTTGCATATCAAATAATTACCGGTAATGTGAATTGAAACATATTGACTAACTCATGTACAACGGTTATTCGAACATGTTGCATTCAGCCAGTCATCACCAACCTGTCAAGTGCATCTTCTCCTCGATTTAAAAACAAAACAAAGAAAAACTAAGTTGTTAGCTTATTCCATTCGTGCACTACTGTTTTGCCAAAACAGTTTCTACCTATTTCCTTACTAAAACGGAATTTATCTTGCTTGAAACCATTACTCCTAGTTCTATCTTGTATGCCCACTTAAAGTGCCTTACTAATATATCCCTTATTTATCCCCTTCATCCACTTAATAAATTGCTTGAAACTATTATCAGAGACAAGTTTGTAAAAAACTTAGAAACAAACAATCTCATAAAAGATTCGCAACATGGTTTTCGTAATAATCGCTCTTGCCTCACGAATCTCCTGGACTTTTTCAATGATATACTGAACATGTATGACGAGACTAAATCTGTTGATGTGGTCTACCTCGATTTTCAAAAGGCTTTTGACAAAGTTCCACACAAAAGACTCCTTCAGAAGCTAAAGGCACATGGTTTCAGCAGCAGTGTTCTCGGGTGGGTAGAAGGTTGGCTCACCGGACGAAAGCAAAGTGTTGTAATAAATGGAAAAGAGTCAGTGTCACGAGTTGGCGCGATTCTCTATTTAAATAAACTCGTGACATTGAATTTTGATGGAAAACCGCGAATTCTAGTGGAATCCCAGTATGCATCACTCAGTCAACTGCCACGTATTCACTCGATCGGGAGTGTTTTCAGAACAATTTTTCACTGTTTCATAAATGATCGTCTTTGTGCGCGACATTAGCACCTCCACTGAGTGATTTATTGAGAGTGTGTATTGCTCACACTAAATTCGTTAGCCGTTAGCAAGTGCAGCCCGCTCTCACCTCTCACAATTTGAACTCAGTCAGAATTTTGGTGTCGTGGAAGCAGGTTTGATAGGGCCCAGTGTGGAGCAGTGCCGCCGTTGTCCAGCGAGTTCCTGAATTCCCACCTAGTGTCAGCCGGCAAGAGGTTTAGCGCATGTGGCAGTGTCCTTCCTCAGCAACGACGCCCAGATCATCCTGCTTAGCCCACTCTCTGACCAGTAATTCTTTTCGTTTTTCCTAGGCTTAAGAGTTAGCTTTTGAGTGAGCGAGTGAGTGTGTTCTCCTTATTTTGAATTCATTTTGAAACATGTAACGTAAATTTATCTCATTGTAATCAATAAATTTACAGTTCTTTTCTCTTGGGATTAATGTAATGTAAACTCGTGTTTTATTTCTCCACATTAAGCTTATTTTAGTTATAGTTCCTAGTTTGCATAAACGCTCTGCGTTATTCCTAACTGGTACTTAGGCCAGTCCTTTTTCTTAACTTACATCCGTTGTGCAACCAGGAGTTAATGCACCAGCAAGAACCTGTTTATCATTAATAGCATTAGATATTGATTGTCAGGGGTGGAGTCACTTTCTCCAGAGGCTAACAGTACCAATAAACAGCACGTGTGAGTAATTAGTCTCTGCTGTGTACTGTTGAGAAAGTTTATAAATTCTCATCCTTAGAGAATCGGTGAAGTCAGCCGGAATAAAGTAATCATTGCTTTATTTTCACAAGTCAATTCTTTGTCCTGTTCTCAAGTATTATTAAATATTATTCTTTATTATCGCATACTCTTAAAAACCCCGTGACATCTGGTCACCTCATTCCAGGATATTAACTCCTAGCTCTAAAGTTATTCACGAGACAATACTCACTCACTCATACTTAGGTATTTATCATTTAAGTCTATGGGCACTATCTTACTGGTGATTATTAATTCATTTTTATCAATTTTAAGTAATAGTTTTCACAGTCAGTGTTTTGTTTAATTTTCTTTCTTTACCAGTCTAACTACATAAAACTGGTCACCACTAACCTGTGCCTATATTCTTCATTCTTGATTATTGGCATCTTTCTCTGCAAAATAGCAGTCAGTGCTTAGGCTCTAGTTTACTTAGATTGAGTTAGCATCATGACTACCAACGCCTATGTACAGGAAGCTAAAGATATGGGGCTTACAGACCCCAAAGAAGTAAAGGATTATGTCCTCTCTCGGCTTAGCCACGAACAGCAACGTGAGAATGATGCTCGTGAAGAGCATAGAATCCAACGCGAACACGAGCGAGAACAGCGAGAACAGCATGAGGAACGCAAGAGAGAACATCAACACGAGCAAAAACAACGCAAACTCGAGTTAAAACAACGTGAGAGAGAACGTGAATACGAGCGTGAACAACGAGAGAGAGAATGAGAACATGAACGTGCTGAGCGAGAAGCAAGCGAAAAACATGAATTTGAAATGTTGAAGCTCAAGCGAGATTCCTTGGCTTCAGACACATCTGATGCAGCTGGCCCAAGCTCCTCGAGCGCTATCCCTGCCCATATTATGGAGACCCCACACATCAAGCTTCCTCCATACAAGGAAGGTGAGCGAATCGAGCCATACATAGCTCGTTTTGAAGACATGGCTCAACCGTACCAGCTGGATGATGCAGCTAAGCGGCTTCACTTTCTTAGCCTGTTTGAGGGCCCTGCCCTTGATATTCTCCACAGAATTCGTGGAGACAAACTCACGTATGAGATGATGAAGGCCGCACTCGTCAAAGAGTATGGTCTTTCAGTTGACGACGCCAAGAGTCAGTTCATGAGGGTGCGTTTACAGGAAAAAGAGACTAATGTTCAGTTTCTTGACCGGCTTACTGCTTACTTAGATGAGTGGATGGAGAAAGATGAAACTCATTCCACGTGTGGGGGGATAATTGACCTTATGCTGTGCACGCAGCTAGAAAAGTCATGGCCTACTGAACTTATGGCTCAGCTTAAGATCTGCCAGGTAAGAGATGCCAGCCAAATGGTGAAGAAGGCTGATGCATTCTTCACTGCATACGGGTATCAAACTCACTAGCAGCATAACTGGAACAGGAAACCTGATAAATCTGGGAAACTGTCTCAGACTGAACCCCAGCAACAAGGCCATTCTCAGAATAATGGCCAAGGTCCAAAACCGCAGAAGAAGGACCAGGGGCAAAACACTCAGAAACCTGAGTGGAAACGGTATAATAACCAGCAGTAGTACCGGTATTTCAAGCAGCAGCAGGGCAAGGACAAACCACGTAACCATCAGTCAGGACAATAGACTTTAGTGTATCGAAGGCAGGATGCAAATGCAGCCCTCATGCTACAACAAGCGTACAGTGGTGCCAACCCCACCAGTACAGGTACTTCCCCGCAGTTCACTAGTTCCCCAGTGACAGTGAACTCTCCTCCACAGGTGGTCAATGCTCCAGCTCCTCAGATGGTGGCATGACCCCTCAGGTAACTAGTTCTCAGGGCGCCACATTTGCTGCATCATTTGTTCCGCAATCTCACCAATGACTGGCTGCTACCTCCTCAGACCCTTCCACCAGTAACAATGCCATTCTTGTTCAGCCAGGGTTTGTGGGAGGTGTTTCTGTAAATGTCCTGAGAGATAATAGTTCCTCAGGTTGCTCTGTCAAGCAAAGTTTAGTTCGGGCCGACGAGTACACAGGTAAGCAGATCCAAGTTAGACTTATTGATGGGTCAGTGAGATTGTTCCCTGAGGCACGTATACAGGTGGCATCTCCTTTCTACACTGGCTTGACAGCTAATGTTGTCATGCCAGAACCCTTGTTTGACCTCATTATCGGCAATATACTGGGCGTCAAAAACAGTTGCACCATAGATGTTGCTACTTAGACTTCGGTTGTTGCAGTAACACGAGCCATGGCCAAGGCTCCGAATCGTGTCACCCTTTTGACCGTCGCAATGCCGCAAGATTTGATTCGTTGTCAAGATGTTGTCCAAGAACAACAGTCTAACCTGACACTTGCCTCAGTGCATAAGAAGCTGGAGGGTAAAGTGATTAAGTATTCACGGGGAGGTCAAGCCAGGTTTATTCGCAAGCAAGGACGGCTATAACATGAGTCAAAAACACCGCAGGGTGAGGTTCGACTGCAGTTCATCATTCCCGCGAAGTATCGCTGGGCAGTGTTCGAATTAGGTCATTGTTCAGTCATGGGAGGTCACATGGGTCAAAAGAAAACCTCTGACCGCATCCATGCTGACTTTTTCTGGCCAGGAATGGGACAGGAAATAAAAAGGCTTGTGTGTTCCTGTGATGTGTGTCAGCGTACCACTGACCGGGGACGTGTCTGTCCTGCGCCAATGAAACCAATGCCTGTAATCTCTGAATCGTTCGAGAGAGTAGCAGTTGACATTGTTGGGCCAATCTCTCCTAGAGCAAGTGATGGATCAAGGTATATCCTCACTATTGTTGATTTCAGCACACTGTGGCCTGAAGCTGTGGCCCTTAACCCCTTCTTTACCGAAAATGTGTTTTGATGTACCCCTGTACATCGCCTGTAAACACCCGTGAGACACCGGAACCACTACCGTGGTACACTGGTACACCCTCTAATGAACGGCAGCTTATAGCCCTCAGGGTAGCCCGGTAAGGCTGTTTCTGAGGACCTCATGTTAGCAACAGCTCTGTGTTTTGACAACAAAGACTGTGACGAAGTTCTGACGAATTCTGACATCATAAGATACGTTATGACTGAGTTGCGGTGGCACCAATGACTTGCTCACTCATCTGTGATGTAACCTCTTTTAGACCAATCATTATTTTATTTATAATTTCTACTACAGATATTGTACTATATTTTCTGCTGACATATGGCAAAATTTACACCCCTTGGCCTGCTTGAGGGAGTCAGTTACCACGCACTTGACCACGAAAGAGGGTGTACAGGATATTTTTTTCTCATGGCGTCTCTGGCGGATTCCGATAGTGACGAGTTTATTCCTCATGAGGATACTTATTTAGATGTATCAGATGATGATGCAGCAGTGTCTGATGTGTCAGTAGATGACTGTGATCCTGAAAATGATAGCGAAGTTGATGTGAGTGAGGAGGAGGAGGAAATTAGTAGCGAGCTTAGTGACGCTGCACTCTCGGCAACAAGTGGGTCAAGGTCACCATCACCATCACGTGTGTCCACACACTTCATGCTCAGCTTATAAGGTAAATAAATAAGCCAGCCATCTGTGCAGGACATTTTTTTCAAGCCAGTTTGTACAGTAGTTACTTGGGTAACAGTACTTCAGCATAAGATATGTAAACTTTTATACCGTAATGATTTATTTTACGATCTTTTTTTATTACCATCATCATCATGCTGGGTTTATATGATCATCAGTATATAGACAAATCACAAAGAGTGAATAGTTTCGACATGGCAAAAAATATACACTACCCCTCACACCACGGGAGTGGGAGCTATCAGGTCAGTATGGGGGGTAAACGTAGTGTTTACACTGGGGGGAGGGGTTGGTAAAGAAGGGGTTAAGAATATAGAGGCCTTCACTGTTGCTGAGGTATTGATTGAAGTGTTCTGTTGCGTAGGTATCCCCAAAGAGGTCTTAAGCGACTGGGGTTCGCAGTTCACCTCTGCAATGATGAACGAAGCATTCAGGTTGTTGTCCATCTGAGGCCTGCGAACTACGCCTTGTCATCCCATGTGTAACGGGCTGTGTGAGAGGTTCAATGGGACTCTCAAGAAGATGTTAAAGTGCATGGCCACCGAACAGCCAAAAGAATGGCCGCGGTTCATTGCTCCTCTTCTGTTTGCTTATCGAGAAGCCCCACAGCACTCCTTGAAGTTCTCACCCTTTGAACTGGTGTATGGAAGGTCGGTCTGTGGACCACTTCAAGTCCTTCGTGAGTTGTGGGACGATGAAGAACCCGACCCTGAAGTCAAGGCCACCTACACCTACGTCCTTGATCTAGCTGACCGCCTCCAGTCGACGTGTGAGTTAGCTAAGGAAGAATTGATCAAGGCGCGTGAAGTTCAGAAAACCTATTATGATAAGAAGGCAAAACTTCGGAAGTTTAGTCCAGGCGATAAGTGCTTGGTGTTACTCCCCACTGCCCAGAACAAGTTGTTGGCGCAGTGGAAGGGTCCATATGATGTAGCAGAGCGCATTTCAGACCTCAGCTACATAATTCAGATGGGGACTCTTCACAAAAGGTTCCACATTAACATGTTGAAGGCTTACCATGAGTCAAACCCTGAGAAGACTGGCCTGTGAGTAGCTGATGATAGTGACCAGCCACTGGAAGAAACCGGGGCAGCCGCTGTGATCCCAGCTGATGACCATGATGACGAGCCCTTAACCGCTCAGTCCCATCAGGAAGAGACTGTCGGAGATGTTTTACTTAATACTGACTTACCATTAGGTGATCAAAATGCCATAAGGTCACTGTTCTGTCAGTATGGTGATGTCTTCTCTGACCAACCTAGACTTGCAAAGGTTGATTGCCACAAGAATGAGTTGACCAACGATACTCCCATAAAGGTTAAGCCATATCCGATTCCCATGCGACTACTGGGCTCAGTAGACAACGAAATTGCTGACATGGAGATTGCAGGTATTATTGAAAAGTCCTCATCTCCTTACTGCAGTCCAGTGGTAGTAGTCTGCAAGAAGGATGATGGAGTCAGGATTTGTGGCGACTATAGGAGGCTAAATGCAATCACCAAAGTGGATGCTGAGCCGATGGGTGACCACATTGCCATCTTCTCCAAGCTGGCAGGGTCATGATGTTTCACAAAGGTCGATTTGGCGAAGGGATTCTTTCAGATTCCCCTTCACCCCAAGAGCCGTCAGTTCACTGCCTTTGCTATTCCTAGGGGGTTGTATCAGTATAAAGTCCTCCCATTTGGACTTACCAATTCCACCCAGCAGTATTCAATCGTGCCATGAGACAAGTGTTCCATGGTATCGTAAAAGTAGAGATGTTCGTTGACGATGTCCTCATTCATTCTGCCACGTTGGAGGAGCACCTCAGACCCTTGAAAATTGTCTTCAGTAGACTCCAGAGTTTCAACATGACTGTGAAGCCTAGCAAGCGTCAAATTGCTCACAGTGAGGTGGAGTTCCTCGGACATATTGTTGGTAACAATCGCTGCAGGTGTCAGGGCGGCAAGATCAGGAAGGTTAGAGAAGCCCCGAGACCCATAACCAAGAAACAGGTTAGGGCATTCCTTGGCCTAGTGGGGTATTATAGGAGTTTTATTCCCAACTTTGCTCTCATTCCCAACCGTTGTATGAGGTGCTACGGAAATATGCTCCAAACACCATTGAATGGGGAGAAGCGCAAGAGAGATCTTTTGCTGCCCTTAAGAACATGTGCACGAAGCCTATCTTGCAGTTGCCTGATTCCAACAAACTTTTCATACTGCGCACTGATGCTTCACAAGATGGAGTAGGTGCTGTATTGATGCAGGAATCGGAAGGTGGAATCTTCCCAGTGGCATACCACAGCCGTAAGCTTAAACCCGCCGAGAGGAATTACAGTACTGTTGAGAAAGAACTCTTGGCTGTGGTTGATGGTGTTAAGAAATATTACTATTATTTATATGGAGCACCATTCACTCTGGAAACTGATCATATGCCACTCACTAGTCTCAGCACGACTAAGATGGCTAATGCAAGATTGACATGCTGGACACTGTATTTACAGCAGTTTAACCTTGTTGTGAGATACATCAAGGGAAAGTGATAACATAGGTGCAGACCTGATGTCTCGCCTGCTAACTGCTGACTAACACGGGCAACTGATGTATGATGGGTTCTGTAAGACAGGTGTACTCAGAGATATGAGTAATCCAAGGACCAGCCTGGTTCCCAGATAAAAGTGTACCAGTAATTTGCTGACGTCTCGCCCGTTAGTCCCACAGGACACGTTACGTCCAGGACTTATATATACATGTATACCATAAGTTAAGGGGGAAGTTTGAGAACTCCATAGAGACAGTCCGAGGCTGTGGATGAATTACCTTGTGGAACGTCTTGAGTTGTGGGCCTCTCTGAGGATTCCCGGAGATTGCACATTATCCACATGAGTGTTCACACCCACGGTGGGTGTTAAAACGTGACCTGCCCGAGATTGCGTAGCGATTCTCAGCTTTCTGTCATTAATCGTAAGTGTTGTGTTAGGTTAACCAGTAAACTGCTTGTTCTAAGAAATTTATAAATTCAAGAACTGGCACGTTTCCTGGTTAATAATGTTAGGTTAACTAGTAAACTGCTTGTTCTAAGAAATTTGTAAATTCAAGAACTGGCACGTTTCCTGGTTAATAAGCATTAACCAGTGAACTACAAGGGTTCTATGAGATTTGTAAATCCAAAGACTACGTTTCCTGGTTAATAATAACATAAGTACTGATTGCTATAGGCAGAGAGAGAGAGAGAAATGACACTTTTGATGCTCCACCTTGATTCCTTTCGCAGGTGCAGCTGGCGGGAGCAGCACTGTCATGCAGATCAGCTGGTCGTCCCTGTCGCATGCTGCCGCCTCTTCTCTTCTGCCTCGTCGTCTCTACTATTTATTTCTATTACATGATTTTACACGTAGGCACAGTTACACCACAACTGTCACACCTACACTGTGTATTGCATACATAACGCTACATAACTATTAGTCATTAATGTAAATGAAGCGAACTTTTTGCTCAGTTTTTTCCTGAGTACAGGTTTTTTCACCATCGTCACAGAGTTTTTTCCTCAAGCTTGCTTCTGTTAACGTATATACGAGTTTTTTTTTCGCTCACTGGCGACTATGACTTTCTCCTGTAGCAGGATAGCACACACACACCAAGTGTGAATCTTGTGTGACTGAGTTAGGATTTATATGTATGATATATTGTAAAATTTTTTGTAGAGAAAAATTTTGATTTTGATGGGGCGTAATGTCACGAGTTGTCGCGATTCTCTATTTAAATAAACTCGTGACATTGAACTTTGGTGGAAAACCGCGAATTCTAATGGAATCCCAGTATGTATCACTCAGTCAACCGCCACGTATTCACTCGATCGGGAGTGTTTTCAGAACAATTTTTCACTGTTTCATAAGTGATCGTCTTTGTGCGTGACATTAGCACCTCCGCTGAGTGATTTATTGTGAGTGTGTATCGCTCACACTAAATTCATTAACCGTTAGCAAGTGCGGCCTGCTCTCGCCTCTCTCTCACAATTTGAACTCAGTCAGGATTTGAGCATTATGGAAGCAGGTTCAATTGGGCCCAGTGTGGATCAGTGCCGCCGTTGTCCAGTGAATTCCTGAATTCCCACCTAGTGTGAGCCAGCGAGAGGTTTAGCATGTGTGGTAGCGTCCTTCCTCAGCAACGATGTCCAGCTCATCCCGCTTAGCCCACTCTCTGACCAGTATTTCTTTTCGTTTTTCCTAGGCTTAAGAGTTAGCTTTTGAGTGAGCGAGTGAGTGTGTTCTCCTTATTTTGAATTCATTTTGAAACAAGTAACGTAAATTTATCTCATTGTAATCAATAAATTTAAGTTCTTTTCTCTTGAGCTTAATGTAATGTAAACTCATGTTTTATTTCTCCACATTAAGCTTATTTTAGTCATAGCTCCTAGTTTTCATAAACACTTTGCATTATTCATAACTGGTACTTAGGCCAGTCCTTTTTATTAACTTAAATCCATTGTGCAACCAGGAGTTAATGCACCGGGAAGAACCTGTTTATCATTAATAGCATTAGATATTGATTGTCAGGGGTGGAGTCACTTTCTCCAGAGGCTAACAGTACCAATAAACAGCACGTGTGAGTAATTAGTCTCTGCTGTGTACTGTTGAGAAAGTTTATAAATTCTCGTCCTTAGAGAATCGGCGAAGTAAGCCGGCATAAAGTAATCATTGCTTTATTTTCACAAGTCAATTCTTTGTCCTGTTCTCAAGTATTATTGAATATTATTCTTTAATACTGCATATTATTAAAAACCCCGTGACAGTCAGACTGGATAAACGTTACAAGTGGAGTGCCGCAGGGTTCAGTGTTAGGTCCTATTCTTTTCTTAATATATGTGAATGATATTGATGAAGAATTGTGTTGTAAGATTTCAAAATCTGCTGATGATACTAAAATAGGTAACAGAGCAGATACAGCACTGCAAAGACAGGCAATTCAGAGAGATCTTGATCAACTGTTTAAATGGGCCCAAGTCTGGCAATTGGATTTCAATATTAATAAATGCAAAGTGTTAAACATTGGCAGTAAAAATGTAAGAGCAAGTTATAGCATATATAATGTCCAGCTTGATAGGGTAAACCATGAAAAAGACTTAGGACTTATAATAACAAATGATTTGAAACCAAGCAAACAATGTACAGAAGCTGCGAAAAAAAAAGCCAACAAATTGATTGGGTTCATAGGCAGAGCATTGGAATATTAATCCGATAATATCGTCCTCACTTTGTATAATTCCTTAGTACACCCGCACTTGGAGTATTGCATTCAGTTTTGGTCACTGTGTTATAAAAAGGATATGGAAAAGCTTGAAAGAGTGCAGCAAAAGATGACAAAGATGATACCTAGATTGAGAAATAAGCAGTACAAGGAACGTTTAGAAGTCCTGAATCTCTTTACCCTAACAAAACGGAGGATACGAGGAGATTTAATTCAGGTATTCAAGATATTCAAAGGACATGATAACATGGCCGTCAATAAATACTTCACAGTTGATCACTCGAACTACGCTAGAGGCAATAGGCATAAAATAATTGGCAAACGATTCCACTCACATGAAGTGAAGCATTTCTTCTTCAATAGAGTTGTAAATATATGGAATAAATTGCCCTCCAACGTAATAGACTGTAATACAGTACAGACCTTTAAAGGTCGCCTGGATAAGTATTTGGCATCCAACCCCCAGCTTAATATGTTTACTCCTGAATAAAACACTTGTGTATGTAATTATCTGTTTTATTTTATTTTAGTTTTTTAGAGCCTGGATCAATTTATTAAATGCAAATATAGTATATGCAAAGACTAGGATATGCACAGATAGCCCTGAGTTAACGGTCACTACTCATTCTTTCACCTGTGATGGGCTGTGGATCACTGAGGGTCCCTGTTAGTTACGTGGCCACCATCGGGATTTTTTTTTAATGTATCAGGGGTCACTGCTTCAGGAGGTGACTTGTTTGCTGGTCCCATATGGGAAAATTCCTAGTCTCAGTGGAATGAATGGAGCTGGGGCCTGATTTGAGTGCTGCCTACCTTAATAGCGCCAGGCAAGGCTGTCACGCCACCCCTGAATATCCTCACTGTGCACTGTGCAATTTCCACATTGTGTCCGCAGACGCCTCGTAAACTTAATGTACCCGTACATAGCGACATGCATGAGTTATTTATTTATTCGATTATTCATTGTACTTTACTACTTTCTCAGGTTATTCATACTGGTAGCTTATAGGTAATGTATTATAGAATATAGCTTTTTCTTTCAGTCTTTCCTATGAAATTTCCATGTCAGTTTTTCCATGCTGTGTGGTGGTTTTTCTCACTTTTTCTTGCCAGTTTTGGCTGGAGGGTTTGGAGGCGGGGGGGGGGGGGAGCCTTCTTGCTTTACTATCCTTATCCTTCAGCATGTAGAGTTAGATCTTGTAGTCATAGTCTACTCTATACCAAACAGCCTCGAAAGGACCATAAGGTCTGTTGCTGTTTGCTTTCCTTTGTACTCCTTTAACACCTCTTCACCCTTCTCTTCCACCGCCTGACTTTATTTTCTTACTCCACTCCCGCTTTCCACTCTTCCATTCCCTCTCCTTGCTTCTAGCATATTCCCCCTCTTACTCTCCCTTGCCCCATCCCCCTAACCAACCTCACACTCAACCCCTGCCTCCATTCCCTCTCCTTCTCATCCTCCCTCGTCCCTCCTTTTTTCTATCGTTGTCACGTACTGTCTCTTCTCTCTCTCTCTCTCTCTCTCTCTCTCTCTGCTCCAGTGTAGGCTGTGGCGAGCTTTAAGTAGTAATCGTAAAGAGGCATCAGTTCCTATTCTCGCAACTTTATGCCACGGTCAGGCTTCTTTATGACACTAAGACAAGATGAGTCTACTCTAAATCTTTAAGACAGTCGACCACTTCTCCTACGATAAAGGATGCTCATAAATTTTTGGATAATATTTTGGTATATCCAGGTGGTTAAATTAAGGTATTTTATTTTCTGGATAGTATTTTGGAATATCCAGATGGTTATATTTAGCTCAAGGGATAATTTTTTAGCCAAAGGTGTCAAGTTTGCCCTCTATTAACTACTTCAATACAATAGGAATTTTTGAAGCTGAATATAGCAGTCTGAAGTTAGCTCGGAAAGAAAAAAAATATATTTATGGCTGTCAAATATGTTGGGTGATAATAGCCTAGCCTTGCCCCCGACACTTTGATAAAGTAATGGTAATAAAGAATAGGATGGCTTATGACACTAAGGCAAGATGAGAGTACCGGAGTCTAGATAGCCACTCTCTTGTTTTGTGGCAGAGAGTGCTAGAAAACTATTTTTGATGAATAAATTGTGGGTCTATTTATTACGAAGGGAAAAATAATGGGTTCTTTACTTAACGTACTAAATGATGTAATTACAGTTTCTCCTATTTTTCCCTCATTGTACCTCCGGCAACTTATGGTGGAGGAGGCATTAAGTAATTGGTCTGTCCGTCCGAGCGTGCATAGGGTGCGTAAATACGAGGGTCCGTACAGTACATCCGTAATCTCCTCGGAGGGATATCTCCTGAACACATCGACAGATTTCCACCAAACTTTTGTCAGTGATAGAGTATGAGGAGATGATGAGCTGAATAGGTCAGCTAGATCAAGGAGTTAAAGGTCAAAGGTGGGCACGAGATCTCCTGAACCCCTCTACGGATTTCGACAAAACTTTCGTCAGTGATGCAGTTTGAAGGGACAATGAACAAATTAGGACAGCAAGGTAAAGAGGTCAAAGGTCAAGGTTATATGGGTTTGGGCGCGATGTCAAACGACTGAAAGATCATAGTCTTTTAGTCTCATGGATATGAGATATTAGCAAGATTTTTTGCTGAACACACACACACACACACACACACACACACACACACACACACACACACACACACACACACACACACACACACACACACACACACACACAACTTAAAGCTGCCCTTCAACTGTAGAAGATGACGGCTGCTGTACTCATTTGTTTTTCAGTCTTTGGTGCCAGCGTGTGTGACTGTGCAAACCAAGTATGGACCCGCAAACATTGCCACATAGTTGGCCTGTCAAGTCCGGGTTTGCTGGGAGAACTCTGTTTTGGTTGTGCCTCGTTGTCTACGATCCGCTCTGGCCAGGTCCCAAATTTCTTGATGATTGGTTCCTTCACCGGAGAGGGCTCGCCAGCGTTTTCTGTCAGAGGCATTGGTTTCAAGATCTTTTCGTATCATGTTGCAATTCTTCAGGGCTGTCCTTATGATCTTTATATCTCTTCTTCTGTTCAGCTGGGTTGCGACATGCTGCAGGGAGTTGGCCATAAAGAATCTGATGGGGAAGGCGGTGCTCAGGTATGTGGAACACTTGTCCGACCCATCTGAGCTGTTTTTTAGCCAGCATGCTTTCTACGCTGGTTGACTTTGCCAAATGAAGACTTTGTGAGTGAGGGAATTTATCCTCCCATGTGAGTCCTAGGATGCACTGTAAGCATTGGATGTGAAAAGACTCAAGTTGTTTGATTTGACCCTGGTAAGTAGTCCACGATTCGGCACCGTATAAGAGGGTGGAGAGGCTTACAGCTTTATAAACTGATACCTTTCTCTCGATTCTCAAGTTGGTGTTTTCCAAGACTCTGGATATGAGCTACCCAAAAGAGGCTGAGGCAAGATAGATTAGTGCGAGGACTTCTGCATCAATATTACTTTTATCTGTGACCACACTTCCAAGGTAGGTAAAGGTCTCCAATTGTTTTACATTTTCACCATTTATCTTAAATACAAGAGACTCTGTTGTGTTGTTTCTCTGAGATATAATTTATGTTTTATTCACATTTATTCGGAGACCCATTGCATGATATACTGTACGTTGGAAATGATGGTGAGAGACTGTTGTAGGGTTTCTGGGGTATGAGCAAGGACAGCACAGTCATCAGCATATTGCAGCTCTAGGAAAGTCTGAGATTAAATAAGTTACCGTCTAGATGGAACTGGATTTTTATTAGTTCATCGGTGTTCATTTGCTGGTGACTTAACCCATTAGCTTCCATAGTTCCTGTGCAAGGGATTCTGCTGCAAGGGTACTAAGCATTCTGCCTTCCGCCTATCGGCTCATAGTCGCGAACCTCATAGGTCCCTGCCCTGGGGTTCCCTTCTTTATTAAATTTTGAAAATGTCCACCTCCGTCCTCTATTGAGGACGCTGGGCACAAATGGGTTAACAGGGTGACTACAGTGAGATAGATGTTGAAAATGACAGGAGCCAGGACACATCCTAACTTTATGCCCACATCCACATTGAAGGGTTCGGAATTGCTCCCACCTACAGACACACGAGCATTCATGTTGTCATGCAGACTCTTCAGGATGATATGAAATTTGTTAGGAACTCCAAATTTTGAAAAGGCATTCCATAAAAATTCTCTGTTGACAGTGCTGAATGCTTTTGCAAGATCAGTGAATGCAGTGCAATATACAAGGCACAGTCCTGCTCGTGGCATTTCCCTTGTGTCTGTTGGGCAACAAAAATCATATCACAGGTACTTCATTCCTATCGAAATCCATCCTGCGCTTCAGAAAGTGTTGACTCAGTCAAATGTTTTGTCAGTTTGGATAACATTATCTTGGCTAGTACTTTACGAGCATTAGAGATACCTCTATTGCTGTCACAATTTGAACTGTCCTCTTTCTTCTTGTAGATGGTTACAGTATCAAAGATAAGCCATTCAGATGGAATTTGTTCTTGGTTCCAGATAGTACGAGAGTATGGAGGCACTGGTGAAGCATCTGGCCACCCTCTTTGATCAGCCACAGGGCCAGGGCTCTTTTTTCTTTTTTTTTTTTTTCCTTAGATCTAGAATGGCCAAAACAGTTTCTGCAAGTGTAGGTGGGACAATAAGATCTGCCACTTGAGGGTATTTAGGATGTTATCAAGGATATTATGTTCCATTGCGTTTCTTTGATTCAGTAAGGTGTTGAAGTGTTGCATCTATCTTTTTAGGATTGCTTGCTTGTCTTTCAGGACATCTCTCTCGGCTGATCAAACAGGGTTTATGTTATGTTTTGTTGTCCCATAGATGGTTTTATTGGACTTGTAGAACCAATGATGGTCGTTAATATCATACAGTCTTTGCGGTTTCTGCTTGCTCAGTCCACCATTTGTTTTCCATTAAGTGCAGTTTTCTCTGGGTTCACTTCTGAGAGTCTTCAATTCAGTTTTTACAGTTAAGGAGCTAGGTTGGGCCAACCAGTTGTTATGTGCTCTATTCTTCTTTGAAAGAGGCTTATGTATGCCCTCAGCATTTTCATCAAACTAGTCTTCCTGGCGGCGGGTGGAGGAGCCTAGTGTCTCTTCTGCAGTGCTTTGGAGCTATGTCCTAATGTTTAGCCACTCTGCATCTAGGTTTGTTGCGTTGCTGGTTGGATCAATTGGTGGGCATTGAGAAAGCTTCTCTGTAATGAACTGCTGAAGGCGTTACACGTTGCCACATCCTATAATTTACTACTGCTTAGTTTCTTGATGGATGGTCTGTGGTGCATCTGTGGGCATATGATTAACTGCAGTTTGGTGACTCTAAGGTTATGGTCTGTGGAGCACCTCAGCACCTCTCATAACCCGGGTTATAAGAACGTCTCTTCAGTCTCGCTGCCTGACAATGACATAGTCAATTAGGTGCCAATGTCTTGATCGTGGGTGCATCCATGTGGTCTTGTGTTATGCTTGAGTTGAATGATGGTGTTGGTGATGACCAGACTGTGTCCTGAACTTAAGGAAAACAGTCTAAGGCCGTTGCTCTTCATTTTACCAACACCATGGCAGTCTATAATGCCTTGCCAAAGGTGATTATCTTTTTGTACTCCAGCAATGAAATCTCCAAGTAGGATCAGTTTGTCATTAGGTGGTTGTGAATGAATGGTAGCATCCAAAGAGTCATAAAAGGAATCGTTGACGATGTCCTCAGAATCAAGAGCTGAGGCATAGACTCTGATGAGTGTTTGCATGTTGGCTTTTAGGGCCTCTTCACATGAACGGATTTTTTCCACACAAAATTCCTGCGAGGTTTAAAAATTAATGAAGTTAAATGGGCCGTTCGCAAGCAGTCTACATGGCAAAATTTCCGTGTGGTAGAGATCCAGTGTCCACGTGCACGGCCAGACCACAGTACAGAAGGTTGTGGAGTACACTGCATGGGCGGAATTTTCCCCTGCAGCCACAGCAGTTGTCGTTCACTTGTGGCAGGTTACGGTTCTTGCTGTGGATATTTTCTACCAAGTATGTATTTTTTAAGTATTTGTAATATGAAAAAATATATATTTTTAATATTAAGAAATGCTATATAATATAAGACATCATACCGTATTATAACAATAATAATAATAATAACAATAATTGTTATTATTATTATTATTATTATTATTGTTGTTATTATTATTATTGTTGTTGTTAATATTATTATTATTATTATTATTATTATTATTATTATTATTATTTTTATTATTAATTATTATTACTATTGTTATTATTAATCTACAGTACAGGCGCTGTAAAAATCACTCAGGTGAGACCATGTCTTCTTTGACAAGCTCCCGCGTGGCTAGCTTTCCGTGCAGAAATAATCCGTTCATGTGAAGTGGGCCTTAGAGAGTGGTATGCACCACGACATCAGGCTCTATGATGTACCCACAGGTGTTTCTTGGATATTCTATAGAAGGTTCCTCCGGACTACAGAGCCAATACCTTGGTTTCTTCTTACATTGTCTGGGTATCCCCTCCAGAAATAGATATGCCCTTTTTCTCCTTCTGCAAGGTTGCCCCCTCCTGAGAGGCAATCTCAGACTAGGCAGCAATGTCAAATATATACTCTCTCTCTCTCTCTCTCTCTCTCTCTCTCTCTGTATATATATTGTTACGGAACAGAGAAAGAGAACGTACACTTTAAGTGAGAATACTAAGAGTCACTACTGTCCCGTAAAGTTCCAGGTTCAAAACAAAAGAGTTAGGTAAAATTACAAGTTAAAGTTTAATGCACAAACTAACAACAAAACATTCAGGACTCATAAGGATAATGTAATGGCAAATAAACAGGTCAAATATATGGTCAACTGCAATAGCCTCCGTTAACACGAAATTAGCGAGAGTAAATTTATCTAAGTCAGCCCTGATAAAATGAAAATACACCAGATAATGCTCAGTTAATGCAAGATAAATTATTAGAGATACAAACTATTTTCAAAAATGACTGACATAAAACCCCACATTAATCACAAACACTTCACTAGGCCTAAGAATTAACCTTATGCTACACAGTACAAGAAAAAATACAACAGTTATACTCAAATTACACACAGCTGCTAGATGTTTGGAGATTTCTTGAGCAATCACAATAATAATATCTATACAGGGGAGGACAGAGATGTGAACAAAATGAGGAGCAGATCTAAGTGGCAATGATGCAGAGACTGAGCTCATTATATAGGGGCTGGCAGAGCTTGATACAACTTGTAAGAAGGACGCGCAAATGAAGCCATGGGGACAAAGAGATGAAAATCCCGCTTTGAACAACAGAGAGGACGACTTACTCTACTATAACGGTAGAAGGGGGGAACTGAGGCAGAACACGCTCGTGATCAAACATGCAGCATACTGTGCTTTAAAATTACACAAAGGATGATGAAATCATAGGCTATGTAACACCTCCCCACAAAGAAAAAAGAAATTTACAAAGGAAATTTCTTATTACTCTAAAACAATCTGTATATGGCATTTCAGAACATGCAAAAGTCTTTCCTAATTTTACAAAACATGAGATCTCCCTAGCACGTTCAGTCATAGGTACTTGCCAGTATCCCTTTAACAAATCAAACTTACTTATGTACCTAGCCTTTCCGATCTTGTCTGTGCAATCTTCCACACGAGGGAGAGGGTAAGTGTCTGTTTTGGTTATCTGATTAACACGTCTGTAGTCGATGCAAAGCCGTTGTGACCCACCTGGCTTAGGGACTAGAGTGACAGGAGAACTCCACTCGCTCTGACAGGGCTCAATCATCTTGTGGTCCAACAGGTAGCCAAGCTCCTTCTGGATGAGAGGAACTTTCACTGGGTTCACACGGTAAGGAGGCAATTTAATTGGCTTTGCGTCTCCAACATCGACATCATCCATCAACACAGTGGTTCTTCCTGGAGTGGCACGGAACACTTGCAGGTACTCCTGCAGTAATGCCGAAAACTCCTGCCTTTCCTTGGGAGGTTGATGAGAAAGCTTAGTCTGGAGATCATTCATGATATCAGGATTCTTCCCCAAACTATCACTCAGGCTCATACTGCATGGGAGAGCTTCACTTGCAGACTTGGGTGGAACAGCTACAGTGCAGACTGGGTTATTTTCGTCCCGCCTGTGATACAACTTTAGCATGTTGATGTGACATAGTTGCTTGTTCTTTCTACGATCTGGTGTGGCGATGACATAGTTGACATCACTGAGTTTCTTCTCCACGAAATAAGGACCACTAAACTTGGCTTGAAGAGGTTGCCCATGAACTGGTAGCAGAATCAAAACCTGATCTCCTGGCTGAAAGTGGCGTAACCTGGACTTCTTATCATACCAAGTCTTCATCTTCTCCTGAGCAGCTCCTAAATTCTCTCTCGCCAGCTGTAAAGCAGTGGACAGCCGTTCTTTGAACTTCATCACATACTCCAGCAGGTTGACGTCATCTTCCTCCAACAGCCAGCATTCCTTGAGTAACTTAAGGGGTCCTCTTACTTCATGGCCAAACAGTAGTTCAAAAGGTGAGAAGCCCAGTGATTCATTTGGAGATTCTCTTGCGGCAAACACATCGAATGGAAGACCTTTATCCCAGTCTTTCTGATATTCCAAACAGTATTTCTTGAGCATCGATTTGAGTGTTTGATGATATCTCTCCAACGCTCCTTGGGTCTAGGGATGGTAAGCTGAAGACGTGATCTGGGTGATGCCCAACTCTTTCAGAGACTGCTTGAAAACGTTTGACATGAAATTACTTCCCCGGTCAGACTGTACCTCCTTGGGCAGACCAAACTTTGTGAAGAACCCTAGCATTTCCTTAACCACGTTCTTTGCTGAGATGTTTCTAAGTGGAATGGCTTCAGGATAACGAGTAGCCATATCAATCATGGTCAACACATAAGAAAATCCTGAAGAAGTCTTAGGAAGAGGACCTACAATATCCACCAACACACGGGTGAAAGGCGCCTCAAATGGAGGAATGGGAACTAGAGGTGCAACCTTTTCAGTCTGATTACACTTTCCCACAACTTGACAGGTGTGACAAGACATACAATACCAGGAAACATCCCTGAAGATACCTGGCCAGTAGAAGTGTTTCAAAATGCGTGCCACAGTCTTCCTCACTCCAAGGTGTCCTGCCAAACTGGAATCATGAGCCACTCTAATGATATCCTGCCTACAAACACGAGGGATGACAACTTGATGTACAACCTCCCATTCACAGTCGGCTGATGCTGTTGGGGGTCTCCACTTCCTCATAAGTACTCCTGACTTTACATAATAACAAGTAGAAGCACCGGCTGACTCTTCTTCACTGTAAGCAGAGTTAGCTAGACCTTTCAACTCAGGGTCAGCAACCTGCAGCTCAACCAACTCTTGACGAGACAAATTATCAACACTACGGGGTACTGCCTCATCTGGTGAGTGGTCCAAATTAGCAAGAAAAGTGTCAGCTAGGATAACATCATCATCATCATTATCCTCTAAATCACCAGTAACTTTAGACTTAGCCCTAGTGACAGCACATGCAGGGAACACATCAGGGACATCACAATCCTGGGTCGCAGCCACTGGCTCACTAGACAACTGAGGAGCTGGACACACTTGACTTCCACCAATATCATTTCCAAGTAAGAAAGTTACACCTGACATTGGGAGTGTCTCAACCAACCCAACCATAACGGAACCATTAACAAAACCAGACTCTAAATTCACTCTGCACAGAGGGACAGAGAAGTAATTATTCCCTACACCTTGTAAGATTACAATTTCATCAGAGGATTTAACATTGGAGCCTAGAACACTGGTCAGCATAAGGGATTGGCAAGCACCTGTATCACGATATATTTTAACTGATTTCCTGTCATTACTGTCCAGAGGACTGACAAAACCATCAGACAGGAAATTAGCACATGAACTCTTGAGAGTGTCACCCATGTTACTGCTCAAAAGAGGAGCTCCATCATGAGAATTCAAGTTACCCCTCAAAGCAGGTTCAGTTAACTCAGTTAAAGAATTCTGGGAACTCTCAAGAGTGGACACTAGACCAATTGACTGAATATTTATAGACTCCTTTTTGTTCACATCACGCTGTCTCCTGAAACATCTCTCCGTAGTATGACCAAGCTTACTACAATAAGTACATTTACTTTTCTGAAATCTAGAGGTGAAGCTGGTACTTTCTTCCTGAGAAACATCATCTTTATTCTCTTTCCTGTTACCTGTACTCTGAGTAGAGGCAACGTACTTACTCTCAGCTTTCCCTTTTTCTCTAGAATATCTCTTGTGAGTGAGAATATACTCATCAGCTAAAACTGCAGCATCAGACAAATTATCTATTCTTTTCTCATCAAGATATAGGCTTACATTTTTATAAATACACCTTTTGAAGTCCTCCAGCAAAATCATCTGCTTAAATTTGTCAAAATCAGAATCCACATTCTTAGAATTTAACCACTGCTCTAACAGATCTTCTTTGATTTTTGCATACTCAACATGGGATTGCTTATCTTGCTTATAAGTTGTCCTAAATTTTACTCTATAGGCTTCAGGAACAAGCTCATAGGCCTTAAGAATCAAGCTCTTAACTACATCATAATTATCAGATTGATCCTGAGGCAAAGATGCATAAATTACTTGAGCTTTACCGGTGAGAACAGTTTGAAGGAGTACTGGCCAATACTGTTTGGGCCAATTAAAACCTGTAGCTACCCTCTCAAACAACTGAAAATACTTTGTTAAATCAGATTCATTAAAAGGAGGGACAAGTTTAACATTTTTAGCCACATCAAAATCATCAGAGCTCGATGATCCAGTTCCACCTTGTTTCATGCGATACTCATGGTCTGCCTGAATCCTAGCAATTTCAACTTGTCCCTCAGCCTCTTTAGAACGGGCCTCCGCCTCCTTAGCCTTAGCCTCCTGCAGGGCTAGCTGTAACTTAGCTAATTCAATCTGCGTTTGCTCATTTGGAGGAGTTACATTAAACAAGCTTTCATTAATCATGTCAACAATTTGATCTTTAGAATGATGAGAGCGAACAGCAATTCCCAATTGTTGAGCAACAAGCTTAAGTTCATTCTTGTTCTGTTTTCTATATCACACACTGTTTGCACATTTGACAAAAAATCTTTGGCTTCATCAAGTGTAGTAATAGTAGACATAATTAATAAGTAAAAGTCACAAAATATCAAGCAATATCCTTATGATAATATCCTGAATATCCCGATAAGAGGTCGCCAAATTTATGTTACGGAACAGAGAAAGATAACGTACACTTTTAAGTGAGAATACTAAGAGTCACTACTGTCCCGTAAAGTTCCAGGTTCAAAACAAAAGAGTTAGGTAAAATTACAAGTTAAAGTTTAATGCACAAACTAACAACAAAACATTCAGGATTCATAAGGATAATGTAATGGCAAATAAACAGGTCAAATATATGGTCAACTGCAATAGCCTCCGTTAACACGAAATTAGCGAGAGTAAATTTATCTAAGTCAGCCCTGATAAAATGAAAATACACCAGGTAATGCTCAGTTAATGCAAGATAAATTATTACAGATACAAACTATTATAAAAAATGACTGATATAAAACCCTACATTAATCACAAACACTTTACTAGGCCTAAGAATTAACCTTATGCTACACAGTACAAGAAAAAATTCAACAGTTATACTCAAATTACACACAGCTGCTAGATGTTTGGAGATTTCTTGAGCACTCACAATAATAATATCTGTACAGGGGAGGACAGAGATGTGAACAAAATGAGGAGCAGATCTAAGTGGCAATGATGCAGAGACTGAGCTCATTATATAGGGGCTGGCAGAGCTTGATACAACTTGTAAGAAGGACACGCAAATGAAGCCATGGGGACAAAGAGATGAAAATCCCGCTTTGAACAACAGAGAGGACGACTTACTCTACTATAACGGTAGAAGGGGGGAACTGAGGCAGAACACGCTCGTGATCAAACATGCAGCATACTGTGCTTTAAAATTACACAAAGGATGATGAAATCATAGGCTATGTAACAATATATATATATATATATATATATATATATATATATATATATATATATATATATATATATATACATATATATATATATATATATATATCATCATCATCATCAGCCGTTTTAGTATCCACTGCAGGACCGGCCTATCCCGACCGAAGTCGGGACGATACAGACAATATATCTCTACCAAGTGGCTTAGGCTGTCTGGTAGAGATTGTATGTAGGGTAAGAAGTGCTTGTAAGTGTAACTGTAGTGTTGGAGTGGCTTTGGATGTGTGTGTAGTCTGTGAACCAAGTGTAATCGGCCCACACAAGCCGACTGGGTGCAAGCATACTTTATAGTAAGCGACACTGGTTCAACCACAGCACCCCTTGTGTCCGCCAATGCAGTACATGGCAGGGTGAACACTCCCAAAGTTTATTACCCTGGCGGGGTATATATATATATATATATATATATATATATATATATATATATATATATATATATATATATATATATATATATATATATATATATATATATATATATTTTTATTGTGGTAAGTGGGGGCGCTCACCATCCACTCACTCGCTGTAGTGTTGCTCTCGGGTGTCTGCCCTTTCCTCTCCATCCTTCTTTCCTTCCATTCTCATTTCTCATCTGTCTTTCTTTCCTTCATTCTTTCCTTGTCCTTCTGCCTACGGGTGACTTTACACTCCCTCTTCTGTCTTTCTTTCCTTCTTTCTTTCCACTTCCTTCAGCCTGTGGGTGACTCTACACTGAGCGACAAGCCAAATGGTTTCCTGTGCACCAGGAAACCATTTACTAAGCTGGGTGGTAACCATAAAACCAAATTTTGGCGCCTGGTGGTTTAGTGGGTAATTATTGCGCTCCAATCGGATTGAGCCGGTGAAGTTTTATATCCAAGGGGTGGTTGGGGTTGATTGCTCATGTAATGCAACTCAGGGATGAGTGAGGCTGGTCACTCTCATAAATGTCCGGACTAACCGCCTAGCCCCGGGCTCCTACGCTTCTCATGGGGCAATTTAAGATTGGATGATGAATGGATGGATGGATGGATTTTTTTTTTCTTTTTTTTCAGTTCATGGTCAGTATGGGCAGTTCTATGGTGTGGTCCTGTGTCGTGGTCAGTATCAAACAAGGTTCGTATATTCCAAGTGGCATGAGTCAGAAGGATTCTTTTGTTTTTTCGACCGCAGTGTGGGATGCCTTGACAAACGTGGTTATCTGCCCAGGTGGTGCAGAGCAACAAATGTTAAAGTTACATTTTCTAAACCCCTCCCCGACAATAGTAATCAGTTGGGTATCCGTTTCCAGCTGCTTAGTTGAACTACCTGCCAAAGGTGTGACCTGCTCCTATGCTATTACGCCAGCGACCATTAGGCCAGTGCCGCCTATATACAGGACTCAAGCTAGTGACTTCCAGCCACATCCATGACCTGTCACACTCACCCTATCCTGTCACCATAAGTCTTTCGGTGAAAGATGAGATTAGAGGTGAGTATAGCAGTGGGCTTGCGCTATGAATGTATTTGGTGTGATGGTGAGGGTGTGCAGTCCTTACAAGCATGTGACTTGGCCCTCCCCATGCTGTGATGGCATGAAGATTCACGACGACCATCTACTGAGCAGTGTTGCAGGAGTCTGCTGGGAGCTCTGTCAAGCCCCGCCTTCCGTGGGGACTCCACTCACGGAAATTTTGTTTGGGCTTTACTCCCGTAGCCTTAACCCATCCAAAATCAATCCACAAGGCAGTGAACCCAGGAACACCTAGTCTGACCCCTCACTGATGGCCCCTCCAGCATGGGTAGCCCAATCCTCCTGCTATATCCAGGGGAGATCTCCCCTCACTGGTAAGGCCCACCAGATGTACAAGGCACGCAAGCCCCCCATAACGACAAGGCCGTTCCCATGGGGACACACACACACACACACACACACACACACACACACACACACACACACACACACACACACACACACACACACACAATTCCCCCTACAAACACATACATCGTTCCCATCGAAACCCAACTTCCTCTGTATTCTTAATGGACTGGGTAGGATGGAGGAACCAAATGAAGAGGAAAAGACAGGAGGACAACTCTCGTCAAAGCCTCCAGGATAATGGGCCACGTCCCACTGAAGACTGATATAATTGTGTGGGATAACAAATGACGCGAATGCATATGATTATGTATACTTCATTCTCTCTCTCTCTCTCTCTCTCTCTCTCAACCGGATATCTCCCAGACATCAGAGTACGTACCTACAGTAGTAAAAAAGAACCATAGATCCATATTTTGTTTTAGCTTTGTATAATCATTGATCAACTTAACACAGAAAGGTGCAAATCAATTAAAAGGTAAGGCTGGAGTGTATAGTAAGGAGCACCATAAATCAAGTACCCATTACTGATGATACCAATATTCACTAGTGCCAGTAATTCGCATGTTTCAGCGTGGCTGTTATTTTCATCCTTTGGCAGCTCAGAGGCAGAATAAATGAACACTGCCTGCACATAGTTTTTCATTGCACTTTTTTGTGACTACCACAATATTTCAGTGTTAATCTGCAATAGCTAAGCATTCAAGGTGGAAAGATGGTAGTTTTATGCCTAGATGAACTGAGTATACTGAAAATCAAATATATAATCTTCCATCATTGAAGCCTTCAAAAATCTCTGCCCATCCTTCAAAACAAAGTACTGTACATAAACAAAGTACAGAATAAATATATTCAGACATCTTATCATTTATTCACCTACCAGTCAAGCATTCAGAAATGACCAGTTCACCCCAGAGGAAGAGTTGCCAACCTATGAAGAGATACCTACCGTACCTATATCTCTGTCCGTCTATCTGTCTGTCTGTCTGTCTGTCTGTCTGTCTGTCTACACCAGGTTATGGGTGTCTTTCATAAAAAGTCTATAGCAGTTGGGCCTGAACTGTTGTAAGTTGAAGTTTGAGGAGAAACTGTTCTGGTGAAGCGAGTTCCAAACAGATGCAGTTCGGGGAATAAAATTATTTTGATAGGCAGAAGTTCTGCAGTATGGTGATATGACAGTCCACACATGCGCGCTACCAGATGCCTGTGTAGCATGGTGGAAGGCAAGGAGAGGTGACACAATGAATGCAGCTTCGTCTGAGTTTTTGCCATAAAAGTATCTGTAAAATAATGCAAGGGAGGAAACATTCCTCCTCTCTTGCAGGGGAGGGGTTCAGTTGTAATACCAGGGTTATTAACAATTCTTACAGCTTTGTTCTGAATATTCTTCAGTTGTTTTAGTGCAACCTCCCCACATCCATTCCACAAGGGAGTGATATTTTATCTGAGAGTGCACATGACTCCTACAAATTATAGCTAAATGCTCGTCAGTGAAGCAGATGGTATTGTTAAGTGAAACATTGAAAATTTCAATATTGTTAGAGAAACAAATATGAGTAACATTGAAAGTAATATTGGAATCGGGCAATCTCTGCCTCTTAGTAGATTGTGTACATTATATGAGATAATATTGCTATGTCCCCATTCAGTGATCTTACATAAAACTTGATTTATGGAGATTGCTGTACTGAGTTGCGAGTTAGAGATGTTGAAGTTTGTGAACGGGTGTTTCATTGTGAAGGAACTGTGAAGTGTTGAGTCATCCGCATACGAGTGAATGGGTTTATGAGTTATAGGAAAGAAATTGTTAGTAGGAATTAGGAATAGAGTTGGAGCCAGGACTGATCCTTGTGGCACATCGACATTAATCGAGTGGATACTGGAATATACATCATCTACTTTAATCTTTCTGTCGCTGAGATATGAGGAAGTCAGTGGAACAAAAGATGATAGACCATAGCAAGGGAGATTAGATTGTAGGTAACAGTGCCAAACTCTGTCAGTAGCTGTTGAAATATCAATGGCTACTGCATAGATTCCTCCATGTTGGTCAACTGACTGATGGATGGCATGAGAAAAGATATGGAGTATATCAACAGTGGATCTTTCATGGCGAAAACCGTACTATCTGTCACTAATTAAGTTGCTAGCTTCAAGACATTTAATATGCTTATTAATTGAAATCTCAAATAAATTTACCAAAAATATATGTGATAGCAATTGGTTTTTAATGAGAGTGGTCAGAGGAACATCCTTTCTTCGGGACTGGGTGGATATTGACTTCTTTCCAAGAATTAGAGAATGAAAAAGTACGTACGCATAATCTGAAGAATTAAGCTAGAACAGGAGCAAGTTCTGGAGAACACTTTTTTCAAAACGGCTGGAGTACTTCCATCTGGACCGGAGTCTTGTTGGTTGGTAAATTGTCTGGGATAGATTTTGCCTATCTAGTTTGTAACTTATGTGAAGCACTTTCGGGAGAGTCGAGTTCATGTACAGGGACATTCTAACCTCAAAGATAGAATATGTGGCAAACGTACTAGCAAGGATGTTCGTTTCTTCACGTGGGTTACCTTCGCCTGCCTTTAGAAGGTGGAGCGATGATGTTTTTACCTGCCTCGTGTGTGTGTGTGTGTGTGTGTGTGTGTGTGTGTGTGTGTGTGTGTGTGTTCTCATTATATCTCATGAACAGCTTGAGCTATCAATATAAAACTTTCAGGGTATCAAGGTATGTCCAAAATCTTGGACGAGTTCGAAAATGGGCACTGGAGGTCAAGGTCAAGGTCACCAAAATGGCTGCCAAATGTCAACTAGTTTCTATTGCCCCCATTTAGCACCACTATATCTCATGAACGATTTGAGCTATCAACATGAAATCTTCAGGGTATCAAGATATGGCCAAAATCTTGGATGAGTTCGAAAATGGGCACAGGCGATCAGGGTCAAGGTCACCAAAATGGCTCCCAAAGGTCAACTAGTTTTTATTGTCCCCCTTTAGTACCATTTTTTTCTCATGAACGGCTTGATCTATCAACATGAAACCTTCAGGGTATCAAGATATGGCCTAACTCTTGGACGTGGCCAACATCATATCCTGGCGGGCGATTAGCTCGGCTCCCGAAGGTTTTTCTTTCATTTATAATGTTTATAGCTGAAGATTTTAGTGGGGGAATGAGTGGTGACTTGTTAAAGCTGTTATTGAAACAACTGAATGTTGACCAGATAATTTTATTGTCATTGGGAATATTTAATGTTATGGATGCTTGCTTGTGAAGAAAGTTTGATTTACCGAGATTTATTACTGCCTTTGCATGGTTTCTCACAATTTTAATTTGATTGAGGGTTTCAGATGTTCTTTATCTTAAGTAAAAGTTCAACCCTGGGGACAGCCTATGTTATCCTATCTCTCTCTCTCTCTCTCTCTCTCTCTCTCTCTCTCTCTCTCTCTATATATATATATATATATATATATATATATATATATATAAAAATATATATATATATATATAATGTGTAAGGAGAAAGGAACCAGAGGCTAGAAGCGAGCAAGTGTGTTCCCTCAAAAAAAAAAAAAAAAAAAAAAAAAAAAAAAGAAACAAGATAACATGGAGCCAAATTCAAGATTCGTTCATTTTGAAATGCCTGGACGCACTGCGTTTAAAAGACTAGAAGTCATAGGCAGCAGGAAGTAAAGATAGACGGAAACAGACACAGAGTTGATCTGTTGCATGTGTGAAGGACTGGGTCTAACTGTTAACTCTTGCATTGGATAGCTCGACAGAAAAGGGATGAGAGTTTGTTGTCAGACGGGTGCTATGCATCCACATAGTGGTGGAGGAATGTTTGAGGTGCAGTGACCATTAAAGTAGCGACAAAGAAAAGATAGAGATGCAACAGTGCCTTCAAGAGACAAGAAGTTGAAGGGAGCCAGTAAGAGGAGGAGAGTTAATGAGACGAGAAGCTTTTGACTCCACCTTGTTGAGATGAGCTGTATTTGGGAAGCCTCCCCAAATTTCACCATCCAAATATTGAAGGTTAATTATTACATGTTAATCATTTTCAACGGACCGTGATACTTCCACATAATATAAAATACATCATACAAAGTCTGGTCATGACGGCTTTGAGATGCCTGTCAGACGGTTACACACCACACATAATGTAATAAACTAGTATTTAATTGCCGTCGTTAGTTTCTTGTGTTGTTTATTACCATCGGGCTGCCTGCTGTACAATCGTTCATGTATATTTATCTTTCTTTGTATTTTATAATTGAGTTTTATTTAATTCAGTTTATCTGCTGTCCTCCGAATGCCAGGAGTTTGCCCTCGATTAAGTACCAGTACTAATAACTGCAGTGCTATACCCGGTATTTTTTTAATAATCTTTATTTGGCATAAAATTGTTATCTGTCCATCTTCAAAGCCGAGTTGAAGCCACAGTTTCACGTGAGAAAATAATGTTAATCCACAGTTGTGCTAGAGAAAGAATGTAGAGCTGAAGCTATTTTTAAAAGTCCATTGAGGTACAGTACATGAAATAGGCTACAAAAAGGATGAATATCTGCGTCAGGTTAAGGTGAAAGAGCTATAATATCGCTGAAATTTTTTTTATGTTGTATGATATAATTGTAAGTAACTAGATATATTAACTGTCTTCCGAATACCAGAGATTGTTTTTAGAATACTAGTACTACTAAAAGTAGTACTAGTTGCCTAACAGTAGTAGAAAATTATAACAGTAGTATAACTAACAAGTGTTGTAACATTAATTGCTGGTATGAAAAGTAGTTTAGTCCGGTTGTTTTTATCTGAGGGAACTGGGTCACTCGCACCTTAGATACCATGTCTTGGTTGAAGGAAATTTTATGAACCTTGCTTATGAAGTAGAAATGAGTCTCCTTGATTACTAGTCAAACTAACACTTCAGTCCGACTACACTTGGCTACCAACTGATCTGGAAGGGGTTGCGATTGTTTGTAAGTTGGAAAGAAACTGACCGTGGCAATACTGTTATCAGAAATATTGGTATGAATTATTATACCTGTTTATAGGCATGATAGGTGGTATTTTTGCCTTACTCATCTGAAGTCTGGAGAGATATATCAACGCCTTACTTAGTATTACTGTCTTAAATATAGCTGCAGAGGAAGTAATAGCAGTGGTTGGCATAGCAGAAGCGGCAGTAGCTGTAGTGGTGGTAGAAATGATAGTAATAATGGTTGCAGTAGTAGTAGTAGTAGTAATACTTGTTGCAGTAGTAGAAGTAGTAGTAGTAGTAGTAGTAGTAGTAGTAATACTTGTTGCAGTAGTGGTAGTAGTAATAGTAGTAGTAATGCTGTTGTTGTTGTTGTTGTTGGTGGTGGTGGTGGTGGTAATGGTTGTGATGGTGATAGTGGTAGAAAACAGTAGTACTGTACGAGTTGTAGTAGAAGTAGTAGTAGTAGTAGCAGTAGTAGTAGAAGTAGTAGTAGTAGTAGAGGTAGTGGTTGTAGTAGTAGCAGTAATAGTAGTAGTAGTTGTTGTTGTTGTTCTGGTGGTGATGATGATGGCGGAAGAAGTAGTAGTAGTGGTAGTAATGATGGTAGTAGCTGTAGCAGTAGTAGAAGTTGTTATTGTTGTTGTTCTGGTGGTTGTGATGATGGCGATAGACGTAGTAGTAGTAGTAGTGGCAGCAGCAACAGAAGCAATAAATCACATAATTACTTTCATTCTCAGCTTTTCACCCACCCTCATACATCTAAAGCCTTCCATCCTTCCTTCCTCCTTCCATATGTTTTAGTCTCATAAGATATCCAGCACCTGTTATCAGGGGCGAGGTCAACGCGATATAATGAGATAGCCTCTGTTGATAACCTTATTACATACTTGCAGAATGTGCAGTCTTATTAACGCCTTCAGTCAATTTATTTTATAGGCTATGTAGTTTCGTCTGGCTGATACCGCGAATCACATGGTGAGCGGAATTGTGATTTTACGAACTGCCAGATTTATATTTCACGGGTTAAATTTTTCGAAATAGTGAATAGCGGTAGTGCTATATTTTGAAATTTAGACTCGTAAGCAGGCCTACTTTCGGTTTAATCCTAACCTAACCTAACCTAATGCTTCCCCTATATAACATTTCGAACAAGAAGCGGTGCCAAGACACAGCAAACCTGTATCCGGTAGTCATTTTAGCGCTGACCTATAAACACAACAGAATATCTGGTCAAAGATGTCACACACGAAATTTGGGGTGAATCGGGTGAAAACTGACGATTTTATGCCCATCTGATATTTTAGGCCCGAGCCATCTGGCTTTGACTCCCTCACCGCTAACTGGGTGTACTAGTACGCTCTGCAATCCAGACGTCTGCGTGGTCAAAAGGGGCAAAAATCAAGTTACTGGTGATGACCACTGTGTGCTGGAACGGTCGGGAACTCAGATTGATGGAGACTTTCTCACAGTAGCAGCCTCATCGGTTGCATTTGTTACTTTTCAAATAGCCAAGTTAAGAATGGTAGCATGCCAAAATGACGGGGTCAGTCTCCAGCTCGGCCAACCCAAGTCCGATCTTCGCAACTGTAATGCCACAAATTTAGTATTCATGTATATGTTTAGATGTACTGTAATTTCTAAGTTAGATAGAGTGTTGTCTGAATACTAGTCTATAAGGCTCCTGTTCTAAGTAGTAGTTCATGTGTTAATGATCGATATAGGGACAACTTTATTTTTATATGTATATATCTCTGTATCTATGCATAGGTAGTGTAACTGGGAGTGTTGAGCTATGGGAGTTCACCCATCTGGTAGGTAACGAGTAACAGATGTGGGCAACATCCCCTTGTTTGTGGTGCGTCGTTGCCGGGAACTCAGATTGATGGAGACTCTCTCACAGTAGCAGCTTCATCGGTTGCATTTGTTACTTTTCAAATAGCCAAGTTAAGAATGGTAGCATGCCAAAATGACAGGGTCAGTCTCCAGCTCCACCAACCCAAGTCCGACCTTCGCAATTTCCCAAAATTCTCCTGGGTACACATTAACAAGCTATTAGGTCAACTCTATACTACCAGTTCTCAAGAGTTATACAAACAATAAAGTTCGATTGGGAGGAAATGTGTATTAACGAGACCCCAAAAAGGTAGAAATCTTCCCATCTACTAGCCTTACAGAATAAGCCTGAATCAGTTGGCACGTTATTCAATAAATATATGGCCTTAATATCAAATTTCACAAAACTTAGCTCCTTTGTCCCAGGTTCAGTCCTCTGTGGCTTTCCATAATCGTCCCTCTGAGCTCTTAGATCACTGGTCCGATCTTCTAATATTCTTGACCTTGACTTCCACACTGGGACCTTGACTCCCTCACTGGAACCCACTAAAAATTAATATGCACAATGAATAACTATTCTCCATAATGCAAGTAATCCCTTCAGGTGATTGAGAAAGTCACATAATAAAGAAACATGAGTTACAACACTCGGCATTTCAATTAGAAACAGAATAACACATGGCACTACAGACACATAGGTCTGCTCAAAATAATACATATTGTAGGGATAACATAGAAGTAAAGTAGTATAACAGATAAGCATGAATAACCCTACTCTAACCATGAAAAACATAATGAGTCGGTACCATTGTGCCTCACAAAGTAACTACGTCAACATTAACTCACAACTAACACAGCCCTAATAAGTACTGAATCGCAGAGCCATTCCAACACATTAATAAACAATTCACAGTTCCAGGGCACTTGATAATTGGCCCACAAAAATTACACATTCATCTGAGGCTCAGACAGAACTCTGTAGCTAGCATTCCCGTATTTCAGTTACATGCTAAATAATAATATAAAGTACAGTACACAAATATAGGGAAATACCTCACTATCTAGCTCAAGGAATACAAGATAGGTGAGCGGGAACACAGGACTCGCTCTTCAAATGTGGCTAATGGCGTCACCTCGCATGTTCGACACAACACTTTTTGGGGGACGACAACTCTTGATACTAAACCCGAGTCTATTTCTCTATTATTGTCACTATTATCACTCGTGGGGTATCACTATTCACGCTTCAGCATATCAAACATCAATATTATCAAATTACAGAATTCCTTGCAGGGGGGAGGATGACGACAGTACCTACCATCCGTCACATTACACGGTCGGTGAGCAAGTAACACGCCGGTCTTGCGTGGTGGAAAGCGGGGGGGGGGGGGATGACGGCCTACACAGTTTAAAATTTTCATTGCTATAGACTCGTGATAGACTAAATCTGATGCCTTTCCCCTTACAACTGATTACCCCCCAGAAATGACATTCCCTACTTACAATAATTACTCTGCAACAATCTCTGTCATACCCTTACATCGAAAAACAATAAAAATCATCTTGCCTTACATCCCTTTGTGCATGCCTACATTATGCTGGATTGCGTGACCATAGGCACGTATTCCTACCCGCTCAATTTTAATATTATAAAGAGACTTAATACTAATGAATTACAGTAGAAAAAAAATGACATAAGCACTAGGTAACTTAATCTACATTCTGATCACGATTGCATGGAAACAGCCATTCTCTGGCCACACTTTCACTAAACCGAACTTTTGGTCTTAAAATGGACACGATACAACTCATCACTTCCGGTCACTACATCCACCCACGGTAAGGGAAGACCAAAAGTTTGGGCAACTGGACTTGAACCCCTTGGAAATACCCAGTACCCATACTTAACAAACACTGCATGTAAATTCACCTACTTGACCAGTCTCCTTCAAAACTGCTACTGTGGGGTGTTCCACACGCTCCTTGCTCATGAGGGGAACCAATCTACACGCCTCCAAAGACACCGGCCAACCTGTCCTATACTGCTACTGTGGAATATTACATAAGCTCTGTGCTCGAGAACAGTTGGCGGTTACCCTGTCCGCAGAAAAAAATCCTCTACCACGAGTAAATTTTCTCATGTTACTTACAATATGCAACCAACAACGTATGCCACTCACCAGGTATATTACTCACAAGGAGAATGCCCTGCTACAACGGGAAATTTTGTGCTTAGCTGAGAATAACACGAGCCGCTCCACTGCGTTCTGTCCAGAGAGACCAAGTGAAACATACCTACCGCTCCTAACATGCAAAAGCCCTATAGTTCAACTTCTCCAAGCCCTATAGGGAAACTGGAAACTTCCCCTCTCTCTCTGAGCAATCCTATACTGCAGTTTGGGTATTACATACACACAGCACTCTAGGTTCTCAAAGCAAGTAGGAAACTTCCAGGTGGAGACCTTCAGGTAGAACTGTCCCTCACATGTACAATTCCCTAAATATATATATATATATATATATATATATATATATATATATATATATATATATATATATATATATATATATATATATATATATATATATAAGAGTCCTAACTGTGAGATCTCATTTTCCCTAACTAAGCCTAACAATCTAATCTAAAGAAAAAAAAAAGAATCGAGGTAAGGCAAGAACGACAGTCTATACACCATGGTGTACTCGATTTGACAACACGCAGCTTCTACGCCTCATTTCTCCAAAAGCTGGACATACCCTAAACAACTACTCAACCCTATTAATCAACCCAAAATTACAACTCATAGGTACTGATAGAAAAGATAAATACACAGGTACAATCTGGAGAGACCTGGAAAGGCATACTTGACTCCATGTTCCCAGCCAGTTAAGGCAAGGACAAGACGTGGTCAGAGAAAAAGAAAAAAAGAGTATATACAATATATACACCATACACCCATCATCTACGTGTACTGCAACCTCTCAGGCGGTCTCCGAGATCTTACACTAGGCAGTATTTCCTCATCTTCCTCACTGGTCAAAAACTTGTGATCCACCATACTCAATAATGCATCTCTCTCAACATATCTTTTGACCTTTTCAGCTGCCCTACTCAGGATGGTGCCATTAAACACATATTCTAACTCAGAGGCTCTACCCTGATCGAAAACCTTGACAATCTTGTAAGGACCCTGTCATTTTCTATTTAGCTTTGATGCCGTACCAGGCAAGCACTCTTCGACATAGATCCAAACTAATTCACCTGCTTCTAGAGAATCATTCCTACGTGCCTCATTTGCCCTGTTAAGGTATCCTGCTGTCATCCGACGTTGTGTCTCCTTGAGCATCTGTTTGACATCTGTTTTCTCTACACAGTCTTCATCAGTAGGCAACTGCAAATCACCTGCCTCGCGATTTGGATGACGTCCATAAAAAGCAAGGAATGGTGATGTACCTAGGGATGTATGCACTGCTTCGGTCAATGCTTTCTGAGTGTTGCACAGGTGCATGGGCCACATATTCGGGTGTTCTTGGCTCAAGATTGCCATTAATGTCTTTAAGGCCCTATCCACACTCTCAAGAACTGAATTTCCTCGGGGATGGTAGGGAAGACAGAATCCTTGCTTAATCCCGGCTCTCCTGCAAAAATCTCTAAACTCTGCTCTGGTGAATTCTCAACCGTTGTCAATGATAATTACCTGCTGCTTGTCATACCTACAGATGTCCTTCTTAAATTCTTCGGCTACAACTTTGGTGGATTTTGTACAAAGGGGATAGATACGTAGATACGTAGAAAAATGGTCTATAACTGTGACCACTCCACTATTATGCAAGTCTGTGAGATCTATCGCAACCCTCTGACCATTATCGTCTACTGGTGGCAATTCCTTAAAATGGTGCACGATCTTCCCGTGACCCTTGAAATGCTGATATGACTTGCGTGATTTAACAAAATGTCACACATTGGTCAGCAGACGGCCAGTGGGAAAACTTTCTTGCCTTGGCTACCGTCTTGCATTCCCCTAGGTGTGAAGAGTTATGAACAACTGAACAGGTAATAGCAACTAAAGACTTGGGTACTACCAGGCACAATCTAGACTTTACCTTCCTTCTCTTCACACATGCAGAATCTCCTCATTCATTTCGAAAGCGTGAATGGGACGATTACCAGACAACTTCCTGGGTAACTGACCTCCTTCTAAATACTGAATTACCTGCCTCCACCTCTGGGCTGGTCTCTGGGTTTCCCGGACCTTGTCCACCGTAAGGCCCAGCCACCAAAATTCTGCATTAGATTGTGTTATATCTGAGGCCTCCTCGATTGCTGCTACTGGTCTACTCAAAGCATCTGGGACACAATGAGTCACACCCTTTTTATGTTTTATCACAAAATCGTAGTCTCTCATCTCCAACAAATAACACGACATATGTGGGCATTTAGTCTTTTTCTTAAAAATGGTGGTTAACCATCTATGGTCAGTAGCAATGGAAAAGGGTTTGCACCATAAATAGTGGCTAAAAAATCTACACGCACTCACTACTGCCATGGCTACTTTTTCTGTTACTATCTTTTTTCTGTTGGGGTAAGCTTCTTTGAAAAGTATCCAATAGGTCTCAGATCTTCCTCGCCCTCCAGCTGCATAAGAGCTCCGCCAATGTGCAAGTCACTAGCATATGTGTGTAACTCGAACGGTTTGGTTAAATCTGCCTTTATTAGTACTGGAGCTGACACTAAATTTTGTTTAAGAACTAAGAATGAAGTCTCACACTCCTCAGACCATTCAAATTTTGTGTCCTTCCTAAGCAAATTAGTGAGAGGACTGGCAATGGCAGCAAAGTCAGGAATGTGTTTGCGATAAAAGTTACATATGCCCACAAAGCGTCTCACTTCCTTAGCCTTCATTGGTTGTGACAACAGTTCAATGGCTTTAAGATTCTTACTGTCAGAGCATACTCCTTTCTCCGACACTACATGTCCCAAGAACTTAATTTCTCGTTTTATGAATGAGCATTTACTAATATTCAGCTTGATTCCAAACTCAGTTAATCTACCAAAGGTAATCTTCAGTTAGTCCAGCATCTGATCGAAAGAGTCTGCCCAAACTAAAGGGGCTAACACTTGCTGCATTTTTACCGTAAAAATTGCTGGACTCACAGACAATCAGATAGGTAAGCGCTTGTACCTAAACAAATTAACCCTATCAGAAAAAGCTGTCAAGTCTCGAGAGCTCTCATCCAACCGAACTTGGAGGTAGGCGTCTTTCATATCAAAAGTGCAGCAAAACTTTTTCCCAGCACTTTCCTCTACTAATTCGTCTAATCGGGGTAGGGGTTGGATATCTATCTTGAACTTCATCTTAAGAGCCCAATAATCAATACACATCCTTTTACTGCCGTCCGGCTTGCTGACTAAGACTATGGGGGCTAAATATGCAGCATTCGATTCCTCAATCACATCCTTATCAATCATCTCGTCGATCATCTCGGAAATTATCTTCCTTGTTTGCTCAGGATGCTGATTTAAGGGAATACTCACGGGTTGAGAGTCGATGGTATCAATGTGGGCTTCAGTTACTCTAAGGGTGCCAATTTCCTTCGGACCAAGAATGAACAGTGCATTATTATCCAATATCAACTCGCTCAATTTGTCTCTCTGTGACTGAGACAAATGTGTCCACTTCAGCTCTCTGAGAATTTAATTAAGCGCAGCACGTCAGTCAATCCCATCCTGTGCCTGATCCATGTGGGGTTACAAAGCATTATCAATCCGAACTACTGGTGCCATGATGTTGCCTTCTGCCTCGCCTTCTGGTTGCACTAATTCGGGTGGACTTCTGTCCTGTTCCTTGGGCTAAGATAAGCAATACCCGACTCATCAATGACATGGTACGTCCCCAACACTTGTCCTGGGTTTAGTTTCACTGGCCCCTTGGTTACATTGGTAATGGGTAAATAGCATGTCCCATTTTCACAAACTCTCACGCAACAATTCTGAAACTCTCACGCAACAATTCTGAAATTTACTAACATGTAAGACCTCTCCATAGTTTCTGTCTTTAAATGCAATGGGTACTGACATAACTGTCTGTGCAGGTACTACCGTCCTACACTTCACTTGTACTACCTCACCTTCTGCCATTCTCATATGGTTAGACCGGAATCTTCTTTTATTCACTGTCTGGCAAAGCGTATTTTGGACCTCGTACTGCTGACCACTCCAGTGCATCACCTGACCTTCTCCGTCCCAAGTGAAAATTGGCCTACCAATTAAGGCTGCACCCATGAGCACTTCTGTTGATAAATAATAGTCTGGGACCACTACAAATCGCCGCACTACACTGGTCTCAGGGGCAATATGCACTACCGACGAAACCTGGCTAACAACAGTTAACTTATGATTGGATATTGAATGCAGTGAACATCGGCACTTGCTAATCTTTAATCCTAATCTATTTGCTGTACTCTCATCAATATTGCTACACTACCGGTATCTACAAAAGCTGAAACCTGATACTGTCCCAAAATCAAATGTATCACTGGAGTGTCTACTTCACCTCAAACTTTTCGGACTTCCTCCACCTCAGCATCTGAAAGGTTCTGACGACTTTCATTCTGTTCTACATCTGTACGCTACACACGACATGAATGGCAGCCTGCATTACCTCAGGGTCCTCTAATCATTCTCTAGGCAGTTGGGAGTCTGGATGTAATTGAGAATCCTGCTGTGGAAGGGGATTAGCTGTTGCAGGAGGCGTACTTGGCGCGCTTCTCTGTTTTTTTACTCAGGTTAGGTCTACCAGGGCATCCCTCATGTCCCCTTCTAGAGTTAGCGCTCAAGCAATCAAAACAACTTCCCGGTTCTGGTTTCCTTGGGCAACTCGCCCGGTCATGTTTACTGCCATTTGAACACCGCCTGCAAGGCCACATTGTAGGTCTAGGCTTAAAGGATACCTGACATACGGGTACTCAAGTCACTGGACGAGTGTTGTCACTAACAACTGGATGTGTGATTCTGGTAGGGGTTGGAGCATAATGAACGCCAGACCCTTGTTCAAACACAACTATTGCCACTCTACACCACTGTCTATAACTCCATTCTCTAATTCTGAAATAAAGACCTCCTCCATTCTCAGATCTTTAAACAACTCTAATCGTTTGCTAACTTCCTGGGGTATATTATGTAGCACAGCTTTCTTCCACATCTGCTCCACATTGGGAGGGTCAATATGGGGATGTTCTCTACAAATTACCCTAAAGTTACTCTTGAATTGTCTAACAAACCTCTTAAGTGGATCCTCAAAGTTATACTCCATCTGTGCAAGCTCGCAAAATGCATCAGCGATCCCTGCGGGACCTCTGAACTCTTGCTGCAACAATATCTTGATGTCCCCATAAGTACCACCTGCCTCACATAAGCTTAACTCTCCCAGAACATATGTACACAACTCTGTGTCCATACAGGTGAGTGCTACCGCCTTGCTCTGTTCTAAGTTAGCAGTCACTGACTCCACCTGCATTAAAAAGTGATCCACCAGGGTCCTAGTATGTAGACCATACATTTCACTCATCCTTAGAACGTCAACATCCTTGCACTCTAGTACTACTGAATTTCCCTGATAGCTCTGCATACCTCCTACAGGCAAATTTGACCACTGTGGAGTTGACTGCCTAAATGAATTTCCTGACTTTATGGGGGTAGACTGTGATAGGCCTCCAATCTTGGTCGGGGTGAGTCCGGGTGGGCTTAACATCTCCTCCAAAGCTCTACTACTCTCAAAACACTCATCAGTTGTGGATGGTTCCTGCTTTATGCCTACTCCCTCAGGTATTTCAGTCTCAAGGTCAATTAATGTTTCAGTACGGGACTCCATCATGAATTATACAAACATGAGCAACCCCAGGAGGTGAAGCTCAACTATTAGAATACCCTAGTGCAATACCAAAATAGTACACACTACAAATACACATACCCTATAACTCTACATATAATGCCAAGTACATATACCTTTGAGAACTGGGGAATGAGCTATTACTTTAATTAGATTTAATGACAATCATCTAAATGACCTCTCAATTATTGCTTACAAGTTTAATTACCTCACATTACTAGGTCATCCCAATGCTGCAATACCACTTGTACTAGTATGCTCTGCAATCCAGACGTCTGCGTGGTCAAAAGGGGCAAAAATCAAGTTACTGGTGATGACCACTGCGTGCTGGAACGGTCGGGAACTCAGATTGATGGAGACTTTCTCACAGTAACAGCCTCATCGGTTGCATTTACTTTTCAAATAGCCAAGTTAAGAATGGTAGCATGCCAAAATGACGGGGTCTGTCTCCAGCTCGGCCAACCCAAGTCCGATCTTCGCAACTGTAATGCCACAAATTTAGTATTCATGTATATGTTTAGATGTACTGTAATTTCTAAGTTAGATAGAGTGTTATCTGAATACTAGTCTATAAGGCTCCTGTTCTAAGTAGTAGTTCATGTGTTAATGATCGATATAGGGACAACTTTATTTTTATATGTATATATCTCTGTATCTATGCATAGGTAGTGTAACTGGGAGTGTTGAGCTATGGGAGTTCACCCATCTGGTAGGTAACGAGTAACAGATGTGGGCAACATCCCCTTGTTTGTGGTGCGTCGTTGCCGGGCGCCAAGTTTAAACCTTAAACAGAATAATAATGGGTATGCAATTCTTTCCGTATCATTGTTGTGAAATGCTTACTAATGAAGCTGCTAGAATCCAAATATGTGAAATAAATAGTCAGAAAAGGCAAAGATAATGTAATTGGTGAGGCTCAAGTAGTTCCGCCTGCCTTAGCAGTCACTAGATGACATAAGTTCCCCCAAACTCAGGGCTCGATGGCGGTAAATTCAGTATTTAACTGTAGTAAGGAATGAATCCCAAATTTTCCCCAATTCAATCAAAAGTCCTAACATCATGTGTACTCTACTATAAAAATAGTGAAGAGAATTAAAACCCATCATATCGCAAAAACACAGTCTCATTTGACTAGCAGTAGCGTCCCTATGTGCCCAGCTAAGCCGCATTGGCTAACCAGACGTTGTGGATAACAGACGTTGTTTCAGGTGAGCTATACACATTCCTCCTTTCTCCCCCCTTGCTTGTTTTAATTCTTGCTTGTCGTGAACAATATGAAGTAATGTTGTTAAAAGCTTAACGTAGAGATTGGCTAACCAGACTTTGTGGGTAACAGACGTTGTTTCAGCCCACAGACACCGTGACTTTGGGGTTGCACGAGGCCATGATGTGATATTGCCCATAGACTTGTTGTACACACACACTTACACTACCCACAAATAGATTTATAACTGAATGTAGTAGCAATTGAATTGTGAATCAATCAGGTGAATCCTTTTTTTGATAGTAGATAATGTACAGAATTTTGAAAGTTAATGTGATCAGTAACGGAAAAGCGAATTTAACTCATCAACCGTTTTTTTTTTCTCTCTTCTTTTATTAATAGGTTAGAAATATTTGGGAGTGTTGAAGTGAATTTAGTGGTTGTAAGGATATGTAATTTCGAATTGTTCCTCGAGGCTAAGCAAGCCCGAGTGATTATGAAATATTAGTGAATTGTGTGATGAGTTTAGACTGGCCCGACGTAATAGTATATGAGTGAATATTTTTGGTTCAAGGCTATGCCAGCCCGAAAAGACAGTCCATATCATTGAATGTCCCAGTCTTGAGGCTATTGACGAGCCCAAGAATAACTGATAATCGAGAATGAAATGTGATGAACTCAGGAGTCATTGTTAAATATTCAAATTGTTTCGCTTGGCAACAGTACTGTATTACTATCGCCCAAATTAGTACTTAATTTACAACTCTTTTCATATTATTAAAGGTCATGTAATTCAAAAAATGTCTGTTGTTTAACAAGTATATATTTATTAAAATAGAGTAAAGTATATGCAATTTTGATATCCAACCAAGGGAATTTTGTCCTCTCACGCATGACTCACTCCCCTTCCAGTTCAAGATTCCTCCGCTTTGGGAACGACTAACACACGTGGTACTAACTTATTCTCGACTCAGCTAAAAATACAAACGCTACCAAAAATATCCTTTATGCAGTTAATCTTTATCATTCAAAGTCGAAGTTACTCCCCGCCCCCTTTGTTTTTTTTTCTTTGGTGAATACTTTATCACTCATTGAGGGGAGACTAAGTTGAGTACCCTTTGTATTATCAACAAGTAAGTTAAACAGAACAAACCTGATAAATAATGATGGGAATCCAATTTCTCATCGTTACACTGATGAACAACGGTGGGATAAAAATCCTACCGTTACACAATTTCCCAAGATTCTCCTGGGTACACATTAACAAGCTATTATGTCAACTCTATACTACCAGTTCTCAAGAGTTATACAAACAATAAAGTTCGAGTGGGAGGAAATGTGTATTAACGAGACCCCCAAAAGGTAGAAATCTTCCCATCTACTAGCCTTACAGAATAAGCCTGAATCAGTTGGCACGTTATTCAATAAATATATGGCTTTAATATCAAATTCCACAAAACTTAGCTCCTTTGTCCCAGGTTCAGTCCTCTGTAGCCTTGCATAATCGTCCCTCTGAGCTCTTAGATCACTGGTCCTATCTTCTAATATTCTTGACCTTGACTTCCACACTGGGACCTTGACTCCCTCACTGGAACCCGCTAGAAATTAATATGCACAATGAATAACTATTCTCCATAATGCAAGTAATCCCTTCAGGTGATTGAGAAAGTCTCATAATAAAGAAACATGAGTTACAACACTCGGCATTTCAATTAGAAACAGAATAACACATGGCACTACAGACACATAGGTCTGCTCAAAATAATACATATTGTAGGGATAGCATAGAAGTAAAGTAGTATAACAGATAAGCATGAATAACCCTACTCTAACCATGAAAGACATCATTGAGTCGGGGGGGGGGGAAGGATGACGGCTTACACAATTTAAAATTTTCATTGCTATCGACTCATGATAGACTAAATGTGATGCCTTTCCCCTTACAACTGATTACCCCCCAGTAATGGCATTCACTACTTACAATAATTACTCTGCAACAATTTTCTGTCATACCCTTACATCGAAAAACAATAAAAATCATCTTGCCTTACATCCCTTTATGCATGCGTACATTATGCTGGATTACGTGACCATAGGCACGTATTCCTACCCGCTCAATTTTAATATTATAAAGAGACTTAATATTAATGAATTACGGTAGAAAAAAATAACATAAGCACTAGGTAACTTAATCTACATTCTGATCACGATTGCATGGAAACAGCCATTCTCTGGCCACGCTGTCTCATTAAACCGAGCTTTTGGTCTTAAAATGGACACGATACAACTCGTCACTTCCGGACACTACATGGAAGGGTGGCCCCCTTGATGTAATGAGGCATGTTATAGGCTGCGGATTGGAAAGATGCACCTTTACGTTTTGGTTTCATGTCGATATGACAAATTTTAAAGGATTTATAGCGAGAAAACGATTTTTACCAGTCTCCACTTTTTATTTATTATTTTTTTGTTTACATTTTTGGGCCTACAGCCTGGACCTTGGCCCAGTTTAGCTCAAAATTTAATAGGGTGATCGTAAGGTCATAGCCAATCATCACTGTATTTTTAGTCAAAATTGTTCCAGTAGTTTTCGCATAAAGCTGTTAAAAACAACCAAACACACAAACAGGCAAACCGAGTCAAAATAATACCTGTCCCCGAGCACTCTTAATAGATGGACAGCAGATTAGGATGCTACTCATTAAACAGTGCTATGGAAAGAAGGTACAACCTTAGCACTAAATAGATTAACAACAGAATAAGATGCTAGTCACAAAGAAATGTTACAGAAAGGAAGTACAGCCATAACAAGCAAAACTGATTGATTAACAGCAGAATCGGATGTTAGTCATGCAGAGTTGCTACGGAAAGAGGTAGTCATAGTATTTAAAAGGTTAAGAGCAAAATAGGATGCTAATCATGAAGAAATGGTGCGGAAAGGAGGTACAGCCATAGCATGGTCTTTTTTCTTCCGCTGACCTACGTGATGTAAGTTACAGTAGGACGAAAATCTAGGACAGGTAAAGGGGAAAAAAAATAAAAAATAAAAAAAGTATTGCCACTCTTAGGCTGCTATACTGACTCCCGTAAAGTTAGGAAGATTAAGCTGAAAATAGACATAACTGTGTTTGTCACGAATCAATTCGCGACATTTCCCTTTTGTGAGAGGCCGCGAACTATTAGTGGAAAACTCACTGTTTTTCGTTCAGTTAACCGCTCATTCGGACGGAAGCTTTGTCAAATCAGTTTTTCATTGTCATATGTGATCGTCTCTGTGTGAGACATTAGCGCTTGCGATGAGCGATTGTTTTGGGCGCGTTTCGCTCACTCGACCGTTAGAAAATACGGCTTAGTGCTCTGCCTTTCTTTCCCACGATTTGAACTCAGTCTTGTGTTTGCTGTGACGGAGAAAGGGTCTGTGCTCAGAAGTGGAGAGGTCAGCTAGCACCCCAAGCTCCATTAGTACAGTTAATCCCAGCACCCCCCACTCCTCGGGTGATACATAGTATTCATCGACTGGTATTTCTTTTGTGTATTTTGTAGTTTTAAGAGCTTAGTTAAGGTGTTTTTCCTAGGCGTAAGTATTTAGCTTCTGTGTGAGTGAGCGAGTGCGTCTCATTGATTTGATTTGAAATGTAATGTTAAATTTATTTTTGTAATCAATAAATTTAACAGTTCTATTTCTTGAGCTTAATGTAGAGTAAAAATCTTGTTTCATTTCTCCATTATTAAGCTTATTTTCCATACAGCTTCTAGCTTGCATAAACGTTGCTTTCATAACTGGTACTTAGACCAGTCTTGTTGTATTAACTTAAAATCCGTTGTGCCAGGAGTTAATGCATCAGCAAGAACCTGATGTTATTATTATTAGTATTAGTTATTTATTGTCAGGGGTGATGTAACTTTCTCCAGAGGCTAACAGTACAGTAATTCAGCAATTGTGAGTAATTAGTCTCTGCTGTGTACTGTGGAGAAAGTTTATAAATTCTCGTTCTCAGAGAGTCGTGCGAAGAAGCAGCGTAATCATTGCTTGATGTAGCAAGACAATCATTTTCTCTGCTCTTCAATATTATTGAATATTATTATCAATTTAAATAATATTTAAAGCATATATTTTAAAATTACCGTGATAATTTAAAAACCCCGTGACAATTGGCGACCTCGCCAGGATATTAACTCCTAGCTCTAAAGCTATTCACGAGATAGTGCTCACTCATATTTAGGTATTTATCATTAAAGTTTATAGGCACAAGTTTACTGGTGGTTACCGTTGATTTAGCAAGTGAATTTTTGCTTTATTAATCAATAGAGTACTTAACTCTAGTTTATTCTTGGTAACGCCACACGATTTTATTCGCTCCTGGGTAGCCGCAGTACCCATTGTGTTAATTATTGAGAGTTCTTAGTCATTTACATTTTTTATTTATCTTTGCCAGTTAACTAGATAAGACTGGTCACCACTAGCTTGTGTCTGTATTCTTTACTTGTGTTTATTAGTATTCGTCGCTAAGCAGTCAGTACTCAATTTCGGTTTGCTTAATAAATTAGCGCCATGGCTACTACTGTATTTTTACAGGAAGCCAAAGAAATGGGTCTTTCGGACCCAACCGAAATTAAAGAGTATATACTCACGGCATAACTCAGTGAGCAGCAGCGAGAATGATGCCCGTGAAGAGCGTAAGATTCAGCGCGAATGCGAGCGAGAACAGCGCGAATACGAGCGAGAACAGCGCGAATACGAGCGAGAACAGCGCGAATACGAGCGTGAACAGCGCGAATACGAGCGTGAACAACGAGACAGAGAACGAGAACACGAACGTGCCGAGCGAGAGGCACGAGAAAAACATGAACTTGAAGTGATGAAGCTCAAGCGAGATTCCTTGGCTTCAGACACGTCTGGTGCAGTTGGTCCAAGCTCCACGAGCGTTCTACCTGCACATGTCCTGGCGACCCCACGCATCAAGCTTCCTTCATACAAGGAAAGCGAGCGAATCGAGCCGTACATAGCTCGTTTTGAGGACATGGCAGACTTATATCAACTGGATGAGGCAGCTAAGCGGCTTCAGTTTCTTAGCCTATTTGAGGGCCCTGCCCTCGATATTCTCCACAGAATTCGTGGAGACAATCTCACATATGAGATGATGAAAGCTGCACTCATTAAGGCGTATGGTCTCACAGTAGACGACGCCAAAGTTCAGTTCATGCGAGCTCGTCTCCAAGACAAGGAGACAGCTGTTCAGTTCCTTGATCGTCTCACAGCTTACTTAAATGAGTGGATGGAGAAAGATGAAACTCCTTCCACACGTGAGGGGATAATTGACCTTATGCTGCGTACACAGTTAGAGAGGTCGTGGCCTGCTGAGCTCATAGCACAGCTTAATATCTGCCAGGTGAAAGATGCCAGCCAAATGGCAGAGAAGGCTGTTGCATTCTTTACTGCATACGGGTATCAAGCTCGTAAGCAAAACACCTGGAGCAGAAAAGATACTGCCAAGTCTGGGAAGCCGTCTCAGACTGAATCCCAGCACCAAGGCCGTTCTCATAGTAATGGCCAAGGTCCAAAACCGCAGTGGAAGGACCAGGGGCAAAACACTCAGAAACCTGAGTGGAAGGGGTACAACAAGTACCCTAATCAGCAGCAGGATCAGCCACGCAACCGACCGTCGGGACAAACTTTTTCACCACCAGCTCAAAAGAGGCAAGAAGCGAATGCAGCCTTCATTCCTCAGCAGCAGCCTGGTGGTCACGTCCCTACCAGTGTGGGTACTTCCCCACAGTTCACTAGTCCCACAGTGACAGTGAACCCCCCTCCACAGATGGCCAATGTTCCATCTTCCCAATATAACCCTCAAGGCACAATGTTTGCCACATCAATTCAGCAGCCTCATGAGTGGCTAGCTGCTTCCTCCACAGGCCCCACCACAGGTGACAGTACCTTCCTTGTACAGCCAGGGTTTGTGGGAGGCATTCCTGTGAAGGTCCTGAGAGACAATGGTTCCTCAGGTTGCTCTGTTAAACAGAGTTTAGTTCGGCCTGAGCAGTATACAGGTCGACAGATCCATGCAAACCTTATTGATGGATCAGTGAGATTGTTCCCTGAGGCATGTATCCAGGTGGCATCTCCATTTTATACTGGTATGACACTAGCAGTTGTCATGCCAGAGCCTCTATTTGACCTTATAGTAGGCAATATTATTGGAGTCAAGGATAGTTGCTCCGATGACGTTCCTCAGACTTCGGCTGCTGCGGTAACACAAGCCATGACTGAGGCTCCAGACTGTGTCACCCCAGTGATCATTGAATCGCCGCAAGATCTGATGTGTAGTCAACTTGTTGTACAAGAACAACATTCTGACCCGACACTTGCTGCCGTGCGGAACAGACAAAAGGGTCGAGTGATAAAGTATTCACGGGGAGGTCGAGCCAAGTTCCTTCGCAAACAAGGACGGCTCTACCGTGAGTCACGAACACCCGAGGGCGAGGTTCGACTGCAGTTTGTCGTTCCCGCCAAGTACCGCCTAGCAGTGTTACAATGGGGTCATTGTTCAGCCTCAGGAGGTCACATGGGCAAAAGGAAGACCCAGGGCCGTATCCGAGCTGACTTTTTCTGGCCAGGGATGGGACGAGACATAGATAGTTTTGTCCGTTCCTGCAGTGTGTGCCAAAGTATCACCACTGATCAGGGACATGCCCTTCCTGTGCCATTTGTAACCACGCCCGTAATCTCTGAGTCAGTTGAGAGACAGGGTAGTGGTGAAGTGGGTGCAGACCTGATGTCTCGCCCATTGGCCCCACAGGACACAGTATGTCCAGGGCCTGTACATACATATTATGTACCGTAGGTTAAGGGGGAAGTTGAGAGGCGACTCGAGGCTATGAAAGACCCGAGTTTGCACAAGGATTCTCAGCTTCCCGGTACTAATATATGTACTCTAGGTTAAGGGGGAAGTTAGAGAGAGAACTCCGCAGAGGCGACTTGAGGCTATGGAAGACCCAAGTTTGCACAAGGATTCTCAGCTTCCCGGTACTAATATAAGTATTGTAGGTTAAGGGGGAAGTTCGAGAGAGAACTCCGCAGAGGCGACTTGAGGCT
>NC_137057.1:31085454-31095454 GCF_032717465.1 Coenobita brevimanus
GAATGAGGCCAAGGCACACCTAATATCTGACTTCGCTCATATCTCTGAATGGGGTAAAAGTAATCTTGTCATTAATGCTTCGAAAACTCTGTTCTTAAATCTTTCAGTCCGTTAAAACCTTCCGCAGGAGTATCCTCACTCCTGCATCATCTTTAAAAATACGTTGGGTTTCATTCTTTCGGGATTTATCTTGGAAAAATCATATTACCTCTCTTGTAAAATTTGATTCCAAGTGATTAGATGTGCAAAGCCGACTCCGTGCCTTTTTTACCCCTGCACAGTTGCTGATCTTACACAAGGTTCTTATTCGCCCCTGTATAAAGTACAATTCTCATGTGTGGGGAGGCTCCCACACATATAGCTCTTCTCAGCATGGTGTAATCAAAGGCTTTTCATCTCATCAACTCTCCACCTCTTACTGGCTCCCTTCAACCTCTGTCTCTTCCCTGCAGTGTTACATCTTTATCTCTTTTCTGTCATTACTTCAATAGTCACTGCCTCTCTGAACTGTCTGCTTGCATTCCTCCATCACTACGGGGGGTGCATAACACCCGAAAGCAACAAACTTTCATCTCTATTCTGTCCAGCTCTCTAATGCAAGTGTTAACCTTTACTCTAAGTCCTTCATGTATGCATCAGGTCAGCTCTGGAACAGTCTTCCTTGGTATGTATTTCCTACTGTTTATGACCTCCAGTCTTTCAAACGCAGTGTCTCCAGGCATCTCGAAATGAACCGATCTTGAATTTGGCTCAGTTGTTTTTATTCATTCTTGAAGGGAACATTTTTACTAGCTTCTGGCCTTTTGTTCCTTCTTCCTTGCATAAGACACACACACACACACACACACACAGAGGCAACCTAATCAGCAAAATCCAGACATATGCAGCCTTTCTTCCTTTTGTAAATCATTTTATTGCTTCATCATACATTAGCAAGTCCAATTTATGATTCGGGGTAGGACGAGAGAGAGAGAGAGAGAGAGAGATGTTTCCATTCAGGTGATTACAACCGTATGACACAACCAGGCGAAATATATATATATATATATATATATATATATATATATATATATTTATATATCATCATCCGTTTGAGTATCCACTGCAGGACCGGCCTATCCCGACCGAAGTCGGGACGATACAGCCAATGTATCTCTACCAAGTGGCTTAGGGTGTCTAGCAGAGATTGCATGTAGGGTGAGAAGTGCTTGTAAGTGTAACTAGTGTTGGAGTGGCTTTGGATGTGTGTGTAGTCTGTGAACCAAGTGTAATCGGCCCGCGCAAACCGACTGGGTGCAAGCATACTTTACAGTAAGCGACACTGGTTCAACCACAGCACCCCTTGTGTCCGCCAATGCAGTACGTGGCCGGATCAACACTCCCAAAGTTTATTACCCTGGCGGGGCGCGAACCCTGGTCCACCCGTGTACGAAACGCACACTTTACCACTGTACCACAGAGGCTCTCTCTCTCTCTCTCTCTCTCTCTCTCTCTCTATATATATATATATATATATTAAACGTTACGATAATGAATATACTGTGCATAGATTGTTCTCCTTTCATTACTCCTACTGGTTTTCCTCAAAGCTTAATACAACAATCTGGAGAGAGTATGAATAAACGTCGTGGGGGTATGACTTAATGCAACTCAGGAAGAATAAACATTGTGTGGGGAAAGATTGAATACTAGATAAGAATTTAAACATTAAATCGTTCAATTTGTAAAAGCTAGTGTGAAAGTTAAAAAGAGAAATAGAAAAGAATGAAAGGAAAGGAAAAGAAAATATAGAAAGGAAAAGAAAAGGCAGCAAGAAAGAAAGAATGAAAATGGGTGGAAAGAAAGAAGGAGAAAGAAGAAAGAAAAGCAAAGGAAGAAAGAAAGGAAGAAGGCAGATCCCATAACAAGTTTTAATATTTTTCTAACTCCATCAGTTAAAAGTTTCCGTTAACCCAAATAGAATTATCTTCCGTAAGGAGAAATTAAGCAAAATAAAGATCTTACGAAAAATACTATAGCATAAAGAAAAATCTGTTCATTTATTTATCGCCTGACAGTAAGAATAACAAAATAATAATAATAATAATAATACCAGACAAAGAAATATAGTGATCATACGAGGTGTACAGTATAATTCTCCTCTTTAACTGCTGGATCGATTGTTAGTGCAAATATTACCTTCAAACACACACACACACACACACACACACACACACACACACACACACATCGCACGGAAGGAGTTAATAGCAGACAGGAAGCTTGGCAAATAAATCGTATAAATCCTTTCCCTGAGTGAAGGTTGGTGTGTTAGGGAAAATTTTTCCCCTAAAAGAATAAATCACAGAGAGATAGATACATAAATTCGTAGACAGATAGATAGGTAGATAAAGAGAGAGAGAGAGAGAGAGAGAGAGAGAGAGTTCTATAATCGACACTTTAATAAAATCCTCTGACGTTACAAAAAATATATGAAACAAAAAACCTTGTCCTGTAAAAAACTCTTCTAAACTAAAAAAAATTGCATAACTGGAGAGAGAGAGAGAGAGAGAGAGAAAACAGCAGACAGGAATCACAGTCAATAATACTCCGATATCCTTGGTCTGACTGCGATTTGGCGCGTTATTGCAAATATTACCCTAGCACAGGGACCTTGCATGCAAATGAAGGCTATTGCAGGCCCAGTCAAAAACCACCAGATTCAATTAAGTCACGAAAACTTACTCCTAATAGTTAAAAATTACTGGTTCTACTTACTTCTGATAATTCTGTTCATAACTAAATGCCATACTACTACTACTACTACTACTACTGCTACTATTAGTAACACATTCACTACATTCGCGAAAGATACTACTCATGATAACTACAAGATTTAATTTACTATTACTATTACTGACCATATAACTACTGATACTGTTACCTACAAACCACTCTGCCTACTTGTTATATATTACTACTTCTACCAACTACTTAGACTACTTTCCCTGCTCACCACAAACGTACTACAACTACTAAATAGAAAACATGACTCATACTTTTCCTCCTGTTCCCTGCATACTCCGACGCAACTACTGTTGCTAAGTATATAATATATTTTTGCTGTTTCTGTAAAGTACAGTCTACTGCTCCTACTAACTGCTGCTGCTAACTATACACTACTTCTGCTAACTACAAAATATACTACCGCTGCTAACTGCAGAATGTACTACTTCTGTTAACTAGAAAATACAGTACTTCTGCTAACTTGAAAGTATACTACTGCTAACTAGAAAATAAAACACTGCTGCAAACTAGAAAATATATTACTTCTTCTAACTAGAAGATATACTAATTCTGCTTATACTAATTATGCTAAATAGAAAATACTGTATACTAATTCTGCTAGCTGCAAAATATACTAATTCTGTTAGCTGGAAGATGTACTATTTTTTGTAACAAGAAAATATACTACTTCTGCTAAATCGAAAATGTACTACTTTTATTGAGTAGGAGTATATTACTTTAGCTAATCTGGAAATATATATTGATTCTGCAGCGTAAAAACAATATACTATTTTTCTTGCTAACGTCTGGATCTGTGGTGTAAAGCTTCATCTGTGTATGACATGTTACGAGACTATCCCACTGGTTTTCCCCGTATCATAATATTTAGGCTGAATAACGAAATGCTTATTAAGAACAGGGGAACGTCACGCTGTTCCAAAAATTACGACTATAGCTAAGACGACGATTTTTATGTAGACATTATGATCTCTGAAGCCTGGAAATACGTTTGAAAATGTCACGAGTCTGTAAGATTTCTAAAATAACAATTAACCTCAAATAAATATTAATCTTTCAATCCTTTGATTTTTTTTTTTTTTTTTTTTGCTTAAGCTGCCTATTTTCTGATTATTTTAACCATTTCAGCCATTGCACTCAGTTTCTCCCCTACTCTTACTATCTCTGTGTAAATAATTCTCTATAGTCATGCTCTTTTCAGATTATTTTATAAAGCTAAGAAGAAACTGCAGTATCAGATAGAGCCTTCTTTAACCCCTTCACAACCAATAAGCTCTTCTACAGTGAATAAAAGCATGTCATTGAAGCTGTAAGAGATTACACACACACACAAAAGAAGGTATAAACTTTGACTACCCCGTGTTATCTTTCATCTACCTTTCACCTGTCTCTCACAAAAGAAAGAAGAAAAAAGAGGAAATACATCGTTGAAATAAAATTAATACCTGCATAACCTGGTGTGAAATACGGTACGGTAATGAGAGTGGAGCTGACAAGACAGGTAAATCTGGACACGGTCATAATGTACAGGTGTGTGCTGGTGTAATAAAAATGCCTCAGTCTCATTAATATGGAGGCAAAAAAAGTACGCTGACTGGTGTAATAAAAATGCCTCAGTCTCATTAATATGGAGGCAAAAAAAGTATGCTGACTGGTGTATGCTTTTTTTTTTTTTCTAATTGGTGTTTTTTTTTCGTAGGGTTCAGAATTGTCATTTATAGGTACATACGTAGGTAGATAGATAGATAGTTAAAAAGACTGATGGATGGATGAGTGGATGGGTAGATTGATGGTTAAGTAGGTCGGTAAGTAGATAGATAGATAGATAAAGAGAGAGAGAGAGAGAGAGAGAGACCAAGATGATGAATGGGTTGAAATGTAGGTGGTAGGTAGACAGAGAGACAGAAAAATAGATATATAGACAGAATACATAGAGATACAAATTTACTGAGATATGGCTAGGAAGATATTTGCGTAGAGAAATGGTTAACTCTTTGAGACTCCGATGACGCGTTTTAGAGTCATTCTAAATCCAACCTCAGAGATTCCGATGCCTGTTTTATGCATCATTTTAAGATATTTTTTTTATAAAATATTCACCATAAATCGCTTTTACGTGTCACATAAAAGTGACTCGGGCATGATGTCGCGGAATGCTTGCTCTGTGCTTGCAAGTTTTGTAGTTCTGCATGGTTTAAACCAGGTATATTTATCTTAATTATTTTTTTTTTTTTCCACGACAAGGAATAAAATTTTTAGTTTTCACCTAAATTCAGCTAATCATATTGACTTTTTATTTTCTTTGTTTTCTTTTTTTGAACATACTTCGATAAAGTACAAGTACTGTACTCAGCTTCAAAATAACATCTCAGTCAGCATCGTATCATTAAAAGTGTATTTACACTAACCGATCAAAAAAAAAAAGATCTCGCAGCGAATATGCGGCCGAGATTCATAAAAAATTGTGCAACTTTTTCCTTTTCCTTTACCGTGCAGTAAAATGCTGAATTACACATAATTTATGTATCATTGTAAAGGTAATTTATGGCAGTTTTGCATGGTTTAAACAGGATTTATATGTCATTATTATTTATTTTTGCCGAATATTTTTGTATTGCAAGGTATAAAATTTTTGGTTTTCACTTAACTTCAACTCTTCAGTTTGACTATTTTCATTGTTTTCCTTTCTTTTTTTTTTTTTTTTTTATATTACGATGACGTACAACTATTCAGCTTTAAAATGACGCCAAAACCAACACTCTATCATAATCACTGTATTTACACAGAGCGATCAAAGAATCATATTGCAGAAAGAAGATGTAGGCCAGCACGAGAACGGCTGACTCTAGCACAGACATAATCAGCCCGGCCCAAAACCTGATAGGATTAATATATGCACACACATATATAAAGCAATAATGAACCCAAGTATTCACTGCAGCACCCGTCAGCATCCTCTTGACATTTCCTACGCAATGACTTTCCAGAGAACCCTACAAGCCTCATTTATACCCGCTGTGTCAACTTTCCAGTTGTTGGCTGACGCGGAAACAGGGGTAGCGCGGTAATATCATTGGTATTACTGTAGTTCTTTCACCTTAATTTTGCATAGATTTTTGTCATTTTGTATTTTATTTCCAGCAGCTCAGTGGCAGAATAAGACAATGCTGTGGCTCTACATCCCTTCCACAACACTTCTTCGTGACTTGCTCCGTATTCTAGAATTAATCTCTTTACATCTCAGTATTTAAGATAGAGAGATGGCAATATTAGACTAAGTCAGATTAAAAAGGGCATACCTCACAAATTCCTTCTATATGTCTGCTGTGTATGGTTAGCCCTCATTTAACCTCCTCATGGTAAATATATATATATATATATATATATATATATATATATATATATATATATATATATATATATATATATATATATATATATATATATATATATATATATATATATATATATATATATATATATATATATATACAGTATATATATATATATTTTCATTCTTTACAACACACGAATTTATTTATCCGAAAATGTCCTACGAACCTGAAAGTGGAAAATACTGGTACTATTAACACTTCCTTGGTCGAGACAACTCTAGTACCCTTTTTCAGATAAAGTCAAAACTTATTTCATTTATTTAATTATTTATTTATTTAATTTAGCTGTCTCTTCACTCTCCTCACTTTTTTATTTGCCCTACTTCCCTACCCCCTCCCAACTTTCCCTGCCTCCACACCCTCCCTTCCCTTTTTCCTTTCCCCGCCCATCCATTTTTCTCCCCTTCCTTCTCCCTTCCCGCATTCTCTTCCCAATGTCTTCCCTCTCTCCCCCCTGTCCTTTCTCCCTTCCCCCTTTCTGCCCTCCGTCCTCCCTTCCTCCCTGTCTTCCACCCTTCCGTCTATATGATATTCGTCACGTCACTCAAAGTCCCCCCACATAAACATGTAAATAATTAATTTCTTTTTAAGTTTCCGAAAGAAAAGAAAAAAAACGGACTCCCAGCCGTCCAAAATAGTTCAGAAAAAAAAAATCCAATCGTATTTCACTTTTTTTTTTACTTGTCACGATACTTAAAATCGGTGAGAGAGAGAGAGAGAGAGAGAGAGAGAGAGAGACAGACAGACAGACAGACAGACAGACATGGAATCGGAGAAAGAAAGAAAGAGAATGAACAATGAAAAGAAAAATGAAAGAGACAGACAGACAGACAGACAAGCAAAGACAGACATACAGAGAATCGAAGAAAATGAAAGAGAGAATCCGAAAGAGAGAAAAGAGAGAAAGGGAATTATATTTATCCTTCCCCAGTGGACTCCCACCTACTAACTTTTTCTTGAACTCCCACGGAACAGAATATTAAAATGGCTTCCTGCTGTGAGAGGTCTGGTGAAATTATTTACTGCAGTAGATAGAGTAGGTGTATTTAAGGTAGTTTTATTTTTATTTATTCATTTACATACCTTTTTTACGTTTATTATTGCTCTACTAGATTATATTATTCTACAATGGAAGGCTTTCAGGTTAATGAAGGGATTTATTAATACAGAATATCCCCCGATTATGATACACTCCACTATTGTTGCTACCAAACGATTTCCTTCAGTTTGGAGAAGTCCTTTCACACTGAAGGGATTTATTCCCTTAACCACTCAGGGGCCAGCCTACAAATGCCTGTGTCACTGAGTTACTGAATCACTGAGCTACTGATGGACTTTTGACATTTGCACTTTGCAGCCTCCTAGAGCCTCCAGGATAGTCACAAAGGCCTTCTTAAGATCCCATTAGATAATCCTCAGAGACTTTCCCGTGTAAGGACTTTTGGTGGCTTTTTAGGTCTTTTGAGGGGAGGGAGACTATAAAGTGATTTCCGGTAACTCTCTTCCGAGCTAGGGTTTGCCAAGTGTAGCCGAATTTTTCATTTCGTCACATATGAGGATCTGTCAAGAAGCACGCTCACTGTTTTACTTATTTTTGTATTTAGATTATATGGGGGAAGCGACTCAGAACCAGTCAACTCCACAAGCGCCAGGACAGGTAACTAGTTTTTTCTAACACCTACTTATCCCCTAGCATACGTTACGAACTATCGAATTTACATCGAGGTCCTCAAATGTACTAAAGGGTATTATTCATGGAGAAGGGAAGGGATTTTTTTTTTTTTTTTATACCACCCTAGTTGAACTCAAGGATAAGGCACCTGACAGTAGACAGATATACGGACAGATAAATAGAAAGATAGATGGATAGACAGTGGGATATTAAGGGCTAGGCTACCGTAGTACAGATCATTTTAAGCTATAAATTCATAACCTATATGTCATAATATTAATAATAATAATAATAATAATAATAATAATAATATGAGTAGAAAGAGCAGTAAAAGTAGTGGTAATAGTAATAGTAGTAGTAGTTGCTCTTGTTGTTGTTGTTGCTGTAGGTTTAAGTGAAAAGTAGACCTGGTAGACTGCAGGCAGAAGCTGTCCTTCTCTGGCGGTTCACAATCTCCCTTTCAGAGATAGGGAGGGAACTGAGGGCTCCTACTATTACCAGACAGAGGATCCGCTCGGTAATATCAATTCCACCGCGTGCAAGCGCCCTCTCCAGCACCCAACAGAATAGTAAAGGGTTAAAAGCAAATTTTTTTTTTTCACTAAAAATAGGTATTTCCTAAGCCGAATATTATCACTGTGAACATTGCTGTTATCATGCTGTATTATGTTAAATACGGCTAAAATAAGTGGTACTCAAAAAACATAATATTCAACTAAACACACACACACACACACACACACACACACACACACACACACACACACACACACACACACAACTCAATCTTTAAAATTTAAATTTCGTTAATGAACGAAGGGAGGTTAACTGCATTCTTCCCTTTACTTCTCTGACTTTATTAAGTACTTATTTGGAGTTTTGTTGATCTCAGTCTAATACCATTTGTGGTCTTTGTATCCGTCATTATGATGATGATGATGATGATGGTTATTATTATTGTGATGATTATTATTATTCCGTCACTTTTCGCCTCCGATTTTCATCATACTTACTGAGGAAGTACTGTACATCGCAGTCCTATTACAGTGACACAGTTTCAGTGACCTTGACCTGCTTTACATGGTCACAAGTCCAGAAATGTCCATAAATTGTGAAATTTCAACCTCACTTTACTCTAAAACTAATATAGACACATGAGTATGGAAGGAGCTCCCGTTATAAAAACAATTTCTAAACATTTGTACAAATAAAATTTTAAGGTCATACTTGAGTGGCATTACGATATTTCAGGCCCCTCAGTTTTCAATTGCTCTTTCATACAGAGAAAAAGCAAAACATAAATGAGACATTTCTTGTCTCTAGAAGTGTTGTCTGCTCTTGGATCGGGTCTATATAATTGTTGATGGGAGTTTGACCATAGGTTTTTCAGTTATTACACACACACCAAAGAGTTTCAGGGACCTTCATCTACTATTCAAGGTCACAGGTCCAAAAACGTCAAAAAAAAATCATGAACTTTCAACCTCAGTTTACTCCATAAGTATCATAGGTACATGAACATGGAAGGAAATCAAGTGATATAAAAGGGAAACCCAGCAATAAAATTATTTCCAAACATTTGTATGAGAACATATTGAATGTCTTCCTTGCGTGGTATTACAGTATTTCAGACACCCCATTTGCCAACTGCTTTTCCATACAGGAAAAAACAAAACCTAATTGAGGTGCTTCTTACCCCTAGAAAATTTATTTGGTCCTGGACTAGGTCTGTATATTTTTTGTTGTCAGTTTGACCAACGGTTTTTAGTTAACACAAAAACGTAGGTTGTGCCTGTCAGTAATATTCTCAGAGATGGAGAGTAGCAGGTATGTCTCTGACAGTCACAGGCTCGTAGTTCATCCCCACCTATGACAATAGGTGGAGATCTCTCTGTCCGTCATTATTATTATTATTATTATTATTATTATTATTATTATTATTGTTATGATGGTGATGATGATGGTGATGATGATGATTATGATGATGATGAAGATGACGATTATGATACTACTACTACTACTACTACTACTACTACTACTGCTACTAAAAATCATCATCATCATCATAATGATAATCACATTATTATTATTATTATTATTATTATTATTATTATTATTATTATTATCATTATTATTATTATTATTACAA